>NC_090281.1:50028644-50281144 GCF_037392515.1 Haliotis asinina
ATCTTGTAGTGTAAGTTCTGATAATTACTTCAGAGACTGGAATGATCAGCTATGTTGTAGACAGCAGGCTGTAGGTACGCTCTTGGCAGGACCCTGTGTCTCTCCAAAAGCACTATTTGGAGTTACCATATGCGTCTGATACAACACTGGCTTAGTTGTAAAAAATGACTTAATGGAGGCCCCTGAGTGATCAAAGGCGCCAAAATTCAACGTGCATAGTTGCCTCCCTTGGGCACGCCAGACATTCATGATGGGTTTGAATTCCGGTTGGCCGTGAATATGTTTCTTGGTCTATCACCAGAAAATCCATCCACTTGGATTTCTGGATCTCACGAAGTGACTAAGTCTGGGACCTTCATCACTTCCTCTCCGAGCGTCGAATGTCTTCACAGTGTAGGGTCAGGGTGTTTTCGAGGACTTGACCCTCACGATCCGTAAGGACATTCATGCTGTTCATGTTGATAAACACCGCCTCCGTGGTGTAGTGCTTAAAGCGTCCGATCGAGAGCGGAGGGTCGCGAGTTGGATCCCTGCAGCGTCATACCAAAAGACGTAAAATGTCGGGGAACAGGTAAAAAAGGCCACACAAAAAAGTCATTTTGAAATGGCCATAACCTTTAGTTAAAATGGCCATACCAAAAAGTCAAAATGGCCACAGAAAAAGGTCAAAATGTCCATACATTATTTTATCATTCTTCAATACTCATGTTATCTGTATTATTTGATAGCAAAGTGTAAAACTGACAAAGGACGTTACGTCACACATAACTAGGAGTTAATTACTTTAGATACTTTCCTATTTGATACTTTGAGACTAAGGTGAAAGGGAAGTTCACCCTTCTCGAGACCAGCTCACAGAAGGGAAACCTCTACTGATGGAGTAACTGATAAACAGTAAAAATAAACAGTAAAAAGGTGCATGTACATGAATAAAGAACATACATAAATATATGTTATTTGTTTAAAATGATTTGTGTATGAGTAATGAACATCAAGTTTTGTCTGATATAACTTCTTTTCTCATTTTTACACTTTGATATCAAATAATACAAATGTCACGAGTATTGAAAAATAATAAAATATAAAATGTACGGCCATTTTGACTTTTTTGTGTGGCCATTTTGACTTTTCTGTAGCCATTTTGACTTGGAAGTTTTGTGGCAGTTTGACGTGTGGCCATTTTGACTAGGACCCAAAGTGTGGTACTTGTTGATCCTTGCCTATCGCTGGGAATTAAAGGGTACACAGACTGATCGGCTGGGAGTCAGGGTAATGTGTTTGAGTTGGGTATTCACGCTTACTGTGACATGATAGTGGGCTAGCACTATTAAACCAGCTGAAGCCACATATACACACATGCACACTTCGTGATGTGAACGAAATAAACTAAGTGCGACGTTAAACCCTATTCTACCATAACTTCAGTAAATACTGGATTGTGATTGGTTAATCAAAGTCATCCAGAGGTATATAATCACGTTATATACCCCTGATTTTCCAACACAGTATGTTTATCTCCTAATTTCACCTCACCTCATGTTGATAAAATACAGACACTAATTACTGGGATGGCTCTCCATCAAAGACATAATAGTACGCTTTCCCTCTGAAACCGACGGAAAATAACATATTTCACGTGAGAAAACAGTCAGGTGACATATTCTCTTACCATTTTCCCTAACGGAGTTGCTTCCCTTGTGGCAATACCACCCAAGCAGTTTGTACTCGGATACACGACAGACATATTATTCCAATTTACATAACACATTACCGAATCTTCCATGACATGGCAAGCAGCCAAGTGATAATGCCTGTTATTTCCCATCGACCATGGGATGAACTACAATAACTGGTCGATTTCTGTCAGTCACAAGTGCTGTAAATATAGTCATGTCCGCTTTTGAAATACCGTCTGACATGACATACCTCATATTTCGCTAATATCTGCAACCTAACAGGAGAGATAATTACAGATAGAAATGACCCCCTTGTCAGTAGTATGAAAGGTTGAAAGCTTCCAAGTTGTGGCCAAGACCTTTCGCAAATGGCTCTGACAGGCATCCAGCTAGTTCCAATTTCACGTTTGTGTCAGTTGTCTCACAGTCAGTACAAAGGACTGGTTTGAGTGAGTTGACTTTTACAGCGCACTCAGCAATGTTCCAGATACTAGTACATGGCAGCCTTAAATAATCTAGTCTGGACAAGACCAGTGACCTACAGCATGAACATTGATGTGTGCAGCTAGGATGTGAAGACATGTCAACCAAGTCAGCGAGTTTGTCATCCCGATCCATTAGTCGCCTCTTACCACAAGCATGAAGGCCAATGCTGACCCAAATCTGGTGAAACAAACAAGCCAGGTGGCCAGACCTTGAAACATTATGTTGAACTGGGATTCAAGCCAATGGTTTAGGTTCCTGACAATCACTTCTGACTGGTTAATTTTGGTGCTCCTTAGGCTATATGATTCTTGAAATGCCATAAGATCGGACAAATCCGACCCACCTCTTGAATAATATAGGAATGACAATATGCATTCAAAGGTATGAATAACACCAAGGGTTGTAATAGATGTTACAGATCATTAGTCAAAAGTGGTAATATGTTGGTTAGGGCAAATATTATATTTATGAGGGAGACATTATTTGTGATCACTGAGGTTCAAGAAGTATGCACTGTGTACATTATCAAATCTTTTTTCAAATGTAGATCCTCTGTACTTTACAAAGTAGGTCGTCTGTACATTACAGTTTTCTGAAGTTGTTCCTATCACAAGTTCAGATTCTGGCAAAATGAATTTTGTTGAAACATCACATAAGAACAGATCCTTTTCTTTCTTTATCTCTTGATGTGAATCTAATCATATCTGCACTTTTTACTACCTCCTTATCTTAAAATTGAGTGAATTTTGTTTTCTGACACTTTTAGCAATATTCCAGTAATATCATGGCAGGGGACACCAGAAATGGGCTCCACATATTGTACCTATGTGGGAAATCGAAGCAGGTCTTGCATGACTAGTAAATGCATTAACTACTGGGTTACCCCAACGCGGAGAAATCTGAGAAGTTTGCACTTTTACCCTTAAATAAAGATTCTTCATCCTTCATGTACACAGGTGACAACAGAACTCAGTGTAACAAGTAATAAACTACATAATTTAATGACAATCTTATACACAAATGTACAAAGTTTTCATTAATGTGAAGTGTCTTTCTCCTTTGCTGACAAGTCCAAGTCCGGCTTAAACTTTTCAACTGGCTTAGACACCGGCTGAGCCATTGGTGACGACTGAAACAGAGCTGTCCTGGGTGCCCAGTTGCCGATGAGAGGGGAGGACATGAATGGTCTTGACCTCTGTGGGCTGTACGGGCTGGTGGACACGAGTGGACTAAGAATACCTCCACTCCGAGGTGATGTACTGACTTTGTCCATTGCTTCTCGTCGCAGACGAGCTGGACTAGGCCAACTGAAAAGAAAAGTATGAAAAATGTTTTCTCTCTGAGCAAAAACATAGCATGTGAGTGAACTACTTTTAAAAGCATTTTTATGTGTTCTTTGGAATAACTGTTTGTTTGTTGTCTGACCCTGCCCTCAACAATATTCCTGGGCAACAAGAAGTACCACAGGATCAGTTTATGATTGGTTGGTTGTGTTACGCCACACTCAGCAATATTCCAGCTATATGGCGGTGGTCTGTAAATACTGGAGTCTGGACCAGACAATCCAGTGATCAACATCTTGAGAATCGATCCACCCATGCAACTGGAATATGAAGACTGTGTCAACGAAGTCAGTGAATCTGACCATCCAAGCCTGTTAGTCGCCTCTTACAACAAGAATGGGTGTCTGAAGACCATCTGTAACCCAGGCCCCTAATAGAATCATATATGTTAACAACCTACTCCAGAACAGGTGAACATGAAAAACAAGAAGAAACTAGATGTTGTTTAGTGGCAGAGTTATTTTCAGAGCAGCAATGTTCTATGCAAATATATCAAATTCAGTAAGTGTCAGCTGTTTGCTATATTCAGCCTTGTAGTAGATTCAAACAGAAAGACCTGAAAAAAACCCAAAAAAAAAAAAAAAAAAAAACAAAAACAAAAAAAACACCCCAAAATACAAAACCAAACAATTACCCTGCAAGGAGCTTATGGTAGAATTATGTCCCTTAGTGGAGAATTATCTAGTACATATATTTTTATCTTAGGAGTGTATATGTGCATGAGCTGGCTTCTTGAATTTCACCTCACATTACATTTCAAGTAGCCAGAGGAAGTGGTGCTCCGAGATGTACAAAAAGTATTCCACTGAAGAAAATGTGTATCAAAATTCATATTTCATACGTAGTTGATGCTTACTTTCATGGAAAAAGACAGATGTCTTGTCTGTCTAGAAATTAAACATGTACTACATGGGCTAACACTGTAGACAACCAATGAAATCCATAAAACACGGAGCCTTTCCTTTGAAACTTAACATATTTTAGAATTCTGACATGGATAATTCTTCACTTTTGTTAATCTTAAGATCTTAAAAACACATAAATACATATAAGCTAGAAAACAAATATAACATGAAATTTTACTAATGGTAATAAATCTCAAGTCAGCTGTTCCAGTGAAGACAGATGACTAAAGGGAGATAACTTCTGTCACCTCAGTGTTCTAAACAACAGTGATTAACATGATGACATACAGCCAAAGACTATGGGAGTGTCAGTGATACATGAAACCACAGCATTACTCAGAGATAATGAGAGCTTGTGTTTCAGTTTGTGTTTTCTAAAAATGATTTGTAAAGCCTGTCAGTTCAGTGTGTTTACTTCATGATTTTTTGATTCAGTGTTTTTTGTCTGAGTATTCATTTATTATGATTGAGCTTATAATTTGACTAGAGATACATTAAACGGTAATCAGGATTAATTTTATATTGTCCAAGATTTTGAGATATGATCTACAAACCAACTACATGCATGGCGATTTCAGGCACAACTTTGACAAACACATTCACTTACAAAGACAGCAAATACAATTTTAACAAAACAAGAACCTGATACTATTCAATCCTAAAGACTAATTTGCTAGAAGCTGTGAGTAGACCTTTCTCCCTAGCTGGACTCCACTGGTTTAATCAAACATAAGTAGGAAGAGAGTGGGTGTGTGTGGGGTGTGTGTGGGGTGTGTGTGACTTTGACATAATCATCAACCAAGTCATAAAGTCTGATCAGCAGATTAAATATTCAATCTAGAAATGACATTCCCACCTTGGATTGAGGCACTGGTGTGCTATTTTTTTTCATGTGACCTCTTCTGATTTCTGTGAAATTACAAAGCATGTCAAAACTAGATCTTGAGGTCAACTGACTAGTGATGTCTTACCTCTGCTTGTTGTCGTTAGCCAATGTGGACACTCGCTGCAACCATCTCTCAATCAATGGGAACTTGCTGCTATTCACTCTTGACCGATCCACCGCTCGCAGGACGTCCAGGTCCGGCTTAGCATGCTTCAGCCTAGAATCAGGTCACACAGACATTGAACAGACTAGTCTGGAACCAGTGAGGTCAAACAGACATTGTACACACTGATCTTGAACCGGTTTATACAGACACTGTACAGGCCAGTCTGGAAACAGTGAGGTTTTGCAGACATTGTACAGACTAAACTGGAACTGGTTCAAATAGACATTCTCAGAATGACACTATAGACAACACTACACTGAAACCAAACGAATAACCTACCCATGAATATATACATCCACTGGAGTCATTGAGGCCTGGAAAAAGAGCGCTTGCACTGGCACAGTTCGTTGTCTTGTGGTATATTTTTCATCACAGGAAATGTCTATGGTCATCAGTTTTGGACCTTCAATGTTCAGAAGTTGATTCCTCATCTTAGAATCTTCTAGTAAGACCTTGGTGTCTGGGAAAACATTATTTACTTTTGACGTATGTAAAGAGTCACTGAGAACCCAAACATTTGCAACTACGCATGAAGGGTCAGACCCTGCTGTTCTGGGGTCAAGGCCAACCAACACTGGAGCAGGTTGATCAGACGATTCTTCCTCTACATCCAGATCCAACAATTTGGAATTTGAGAGGATACGGAAGGCATCATTTGCATGGTGTGAATTGCCCAAAGGTACTGATATTTTACCATATGGACACCCAACCATCCTTCCGATCGATAGTGATGACTGTTGCTCTGGGGTGAAGACTAGTTTCCTTTTCAAATCATCACAGAGATTTGTGACTGCTGTATTGATGGACACATCTAGTTGGTTTGGTGTTCTAAAAGACTCACTGTCCGATCTTGGCTGGGACTCTGGGGTGTGAAACTCCTCATCACCACTTGATAATTTCATGCCGGAAAATGTTGCCAAAACACTCTCATCAAAGCTTGTACTCCCTTCAGAGTCCAACCTTGGAGGTGAAGATCTGTCAGTGTTTGTTATTTCAAGGCCCTGCCGATATGCCCATGGATCCGACTTCTTCTCTTCTTCTTTCTTACCAAATCTAATAGTTTTCACAATTTGACTTGAGTTCAAAACATTCTTACTTGTACCTTCTTTTTCTGGTGAGACCACATCGGTCTTCTTTTCAGGAGATTCTCGTTCCAGTTCTGTGCCCTCTGCGGGTTCCCTATACGACCATACATCCCTTTTCACATGAGGCCCTTCTGTCTCATTATCTGAGTCTGTACTACACCCTTTAGGTTTGTTATTGTTATCACAGATGGATCCAAGCCCTTCAGAACCTTCTTCAGTTTCGGGCAGATTCTCCTCCAGTTTCTCCTGACCTCTGTTTTCTTGATTATTGCTCATTGAGGACAAGGAACTTGGCATGATTAACAACCTAGACTTTGGGTCTAAGAGACTTGACTGCAGATCCCCTTGTGAGGTGTTACAGAACACAGAGGAGTTCTCCAACAGGTTCAGAGGACCGAAGTTCTCCAGGCATTCAGAGAAGACAGCTGATATCTGTTGTTTCTTGAAATGATCTTCCAGTTTCTGAAGGCCTTTGTCTGTGGAGAAGTCCACAAATTCATCCAGGAATTCCCAGTATTCTAACCAAGGGATATGCATCTCATGGGCCAGTTGTCTGAAATAAGACACAACAACATAATTCATCAGATGCTTCATCACTGTAGAAAGATGACAAATGGATGTTCTCAGAATACTTGTCCCAGTTACCACTCCTGTAAAAGCGGCTGCTAAATAACCTAACATTTTCTTCTCAATCAGTAATTTATTTCCACATTAGTAAGTAGGTGAGTTCATGAAACATTCAGACTGCCTTCCAGAGCCACTGCTGTGACAACACATTGGAAACATTAACTTTAAACAACCGAAACAGGGATCCCTTTATAATTGAAAGTCATATTGGACTGGTACCAATTTGCAACCTTTAAATTCGACTCATTTGTCACAAGGATATGAGGACAAATCCTTAGTATAGTCTTATGAAACTATGAACCTTCCAATCCGTTCCAATCCTTTCTCTCCATCTTGCCGCCTGATCATGGTGACAGTCCTCTTGTCCCCTACAGGACTGTTGGTAGGGGGCGCCATCCACTGCCTGTAGAACAGCTTGGCCTGGAAGAGATGCTGGACTTGTATGTGTGTGTTATAACTGTGAGCATATGAGCCTAGTTTAACACTGCTTTGAACAGTATTGCTATCAGAAAATGGTGTCAGTTTTAAGTGGATAAAACTCATGGTGTTGTGGGTCTGAGATGTTGGTGAAATCCACAAGCATTGGTTTTGTGCTTGCAAAACTATCAAGGACAGCCACTATTTGAAACCCAGTCATACGTTTCTGCCATGGTTGTAATTCGGCACAGCAAACTGCAGTCAGTCAAACATGTAGGGTGCCCTCATGACTAAAGAGAATTATACCATGACAATTTGTTCTTAAAGAAATGAAAAAAAGGACCTCACAAATAAGATAGAATTTCAGGAACCTTGCTGAAAAGTTAGTAGCTGGTCAAAATATCTGCGTCTTACCCTATTACTGTAATGCATTTGAAAAATAATTGGGATATATTCATCATGCAAATCATCTTTCTTTGTCATCTCACCTGCGATGGGGACATAGGACCTGCTCGAGCTCTTACAGCAAGGGTGGGGTCCTTGGGACTTTTCTTCACCTGCGACCTGGTCAGGTCTGAGGAATGGTCAGGTGACCATGGTTGACCAATCACAGGCACTGTTGTGTTGTCTTCTGAGCGAAGCAATGGTACATAGCACAACCCTGAAACAGAACCAGAGGGAGCGAAATCATCTCTGCTTTTTGCTCTGAAGTGTCATCAACATTCTTCAGGGTTAAAAATAAAACATTTTCCACACATTTAACTTTTTCATTAACCTTATTCTAATACTGAGGGCCATTGTGTCCATCTTATTCGTCTTTTAAGCTCAGGGGATCAAAATGTTTTTTAAAAGCCACTTGCCACAGGGTAAGTGATTTTAAGAAAATAACTTGTCCTGACTAATTTTTCACCTGCCCTAATTTTTATGACATAATTATGAAGAAATTATCAAAGAATAAATCATCATGGTATTTGATGTTAATGTTTACTGGACTGTTTATGGAAAAGTGATAAATAGCCAAGAAAGATAATCCTACTTTATTATCATTGCAAAATTTAATACCTACATTTGAGCAGATTGGAAATAAAATCCATGTTTATTTGTAGTTTGGAACTGTAAACAGAAATTATCTAGTAGCCCACAGACAAGTAAGATACCATTATTTGATTGCCTGAAATGAAAACTGACTTCTCCCGAATGTTGGGCGATGGGATTTTTGAACCTCTGAGGCTGACCCTTCCAACAAAATTCACCAAGCATGGGCACTATGCCTACTGTATTCCAGAAGACTTGCATAGAAAAATCGGTATGCCAGCTTAAATGTTCAAAGGGGATCCATCATTGGACGACCATATTTTACCGTCACCAGACAAAGGTATCAGGTATTAGAAAATAGTGTCCATGATTTATTTCCCATACATAAGTGCCTTAAAGCTACAAAGCTTTTATTCCAATTAGTAGATCACTTGATACTTGTTTTATCAAGGAAGACAACACAATCTCGCAAGGTTTAACCTTAAAACAAACTATTTTCAATTACTTTTTTTTGGATAGAAATAACTAAATCCAATCATGTAATTCAGCAAAAAGTCCCTCACTCTGTTTTCTTAAAACTGTGTGATCATGAAGCCAGCTCAAAAACTTTGAAACAAGCAAAGCACACAGAGATAAGGAAAATACTCCTCTCAATGGCAGCCATGTTGATAGAAACAGGCATGAGTTATCTCCCCCTTTGATTGTGATATTCAAGTGCTTTCTATAATGATGAATTAAGAGCGTTATTGATCACGCATTTAACTTGGGAGTGTTTTTCTCTCAGCTAACTCCCAGATCTGAGTGGAAGACCTACGCTTCATCTCAAGGGATGCAAAGCCGTTCAGTTTTGACACGCTTAAATATAACTGAAACTTTGTCCATATCAGATGGGGATTGACTGATTGTTGATTTGCCTCCCAGCCACGTCTTTGTTGGAGGAGCATCAGTGGGCAGCAAGCTGTTTTTTCCCCCCCGAATATCGAACCTGTTTTATGAGGTGACAGTGGTTGGTAATTTTTATCATAATTGAACATCAAGAGCAGCTTGTTCAAAGTGTTTGAAATTGGTATTTGCTTAATGACTCAACATGGATTACACAGCATCCTAAACAATTATTTGTTCAATGCAAGGTGTTTCTTTCTTAATTACTTCGTTATGGATCTAACCAACTAAGGATTTACAAATACTGAAGGAAATCAAAATTTCGAAATTCAGATTATCAACCCGAAAAGACAGTAACTGAGTTTCAGTAATGAATAAACAGTGTCCAGGAACTGTAGCTCACCTTATTATGTGGTAAATGTTTATAATGCCAACAGAGACTATCACTAACAAATGTTGACCACTAACAAATGTGGACATCTGCATTTGTTTCCAAATATTTTCTTCATAAAAAATGGGGGCTAACCACCAGTTCCAGTAAGTTAAAGATCTGATAAGAAACAGTTATGACATCACAGGATTCAAATGTGATTGTTGAAGATGAAATATTGTTTTTCTTGCTTTTTCAAGACATGGTACGGTTGTACAAAACAACCTTAAACCCACAACTGAACAACCTTAAAGTTACGATTGTCTTAAGTCTGAACAACAGATGTTACGATCACCCTAACACTATAACTGCTTTGTACAACAGCAGATTTGGTACAAATTTTTATGAATAAACAATAGGTCTTTTCACAGCATTTTCAAATCACTTGTAATCCAAATCAAAGTGAATATAATCCCCTATCACTTTCATACTGTTAGGAATGATAATTCAAGTGATCATCATGTAAACAAGATAAACAAAAGTGGCATGAAATTACTTATTGTGCAGCATGTGACCATCTGTTTTAGAGGCCTTGGACTGGCAAACCAGAGAGTGAAAGCAAGAGCAATGATTTACAAACTAGGTCAAAGTGACCCACCAGCCTGACCAGTCATTATCAATATACTTTCTTCAGTTCATCTAAAGAACAACAGTGGTCATGCACCAACTCTGACAGTTATCACCAATATAATGCCTTCACAGGTTGCCTCATCTGTGTTAGATCCTCCAGTTATATCCCAGTACAGCTGTGAATACATACAACATTTTGACATGACAGCTCAAAAGTATATATGGAAGTGAAAGTTTACAAGTGCAGACTCTGTCAATCAGAGAAATATTCAGGGCCAGTTGAAACAATGTCATAATTACAGTGACGCTTTGCCAGCTTCTTATGACACATAACAAAATATGAAGAAACATAATATGTCCAGCTTGATTATATCGTAACTGTCCTCTCCCAAGCTTACAGGCAGTGTCTTGTCGATAGCCAGGATATTTTTCCCTGCAAGGGATTTGTGTAGTGGACAGACTGCCTATTTGTCTAGTGGGTCAACAACAGGGTGTTTCAAGATGAAGAAACATACCTCCACTACACATCAACATAGAGAATGGACACACAAACCATGTATTTCGTCCTGATGGACAAATGGTAATACACTTATTTCATTTAAAAGAAATAAGAATAAAGTTCCAGTTCTGTACATAATTACTGTATCTTATTTTAAGCATAATTATCACAAAATATTCTAAACATATAATTACCTTGATTCGTTGATCACAGAAATTATGATGCCATCTCATGAATTAAGTTTTGACTGGCGTCACAAAGTGGTACTTTTGATGAACATACAATGCCATGCCTCGATGACAAAAAAGTCGCTGCATTACAAGCAATCTCTGCATTACACGCAAGTACACTAAACATAATTTTCCAACATTGAGATAAATAGCCCCAGATCACAAATACTACCATTGCTAAATTTTGTTTTCACAAAATGTCAAGTAAAGACGATACTGCTAGCTCCAACCTTCCCACTTCTCATCGTCTGCTTTCTTTGGTGTCAATACTGACTGTAGTGGGCTTTCGTACATAGGGATATACAGTAACTAGCTACGTAGCTACGTAATCCACGAAACAAGGTGATGTCACATTTTGTGAGGACATGAATGTGGGCACATCTTACAGCACTACATTACACTTATGTGCACTACAGTACACTGTAGCATTATTTTGCAGTATCTTCACATTACCAGTTAGGAAACTTCTAATTAGTAATAGGGGTCCTTCAGACACTACGTTTTATACATCAAGGTAGAACAAAACCCGGTCATCTGACATAAAACATTTGAGTGAGTCAGTGGGTGAGTTGGGTTTTCTGCCACTTCAACAATATTCCATTAATGGGCTTTACACATTTATACTCATGCGACTAATCGCACCTGAGTCGTCAGCAATGACAAGCCAATGCTTTAACCACAAGACTACCAGACCATCCCTAAAATATTTGAACTTTACCCATCAATTACCTTTTAGCAACTCCACAATTCTGTTCTTGAGTTCTGGTGTTGAAGATGGACATCTACTGCACACAACCTGAAACACAACCTTACCATTAGTTGACATCGTCAGATGTTTTTTAGTGATGAAAATTTGAGTTGGAATCTTGAAGTTCTTGTGTCCATGACAACAACATACGCAGAAAGGGTAAAGTAGTCAGTCTTACTGCCCTGAACCACTGTTTCACCATAACCAGTCATTTCTGCAATGCTTTTATGTTATCAAGTCTAGATTTCCTCAGGTCCTCTATCTCCCAACCTACTGAGGCTAATGTACAATTCAAAAGTAATTATTTGCTTCTACCAAAATTAGATATTTTCAGAGACTGTACCTAAATCAGGGATTGAATTTTTTTTAAGAAGCCATTAAGAAAGTAACTTCTCCAGACTAATTTTCCACTTGCCCTGATGTTTATGACATAATCATGATGATGAAATTATTAATGAATAAATCAACATATTTACTGAATGTTTACTAGTTAACAAAAAGTCATAAATAGCCAAGAAATAAACCCTACTTTACAGTCATGGAGAATTTTAACTGCTACATTTTGAGCTGTTATGAAATGAAATCCAAGTTTATTTGCAGTTTGAAGCTGTAAGCTGAAATTATCTAGTAGCCCATGGACAAGTAAGATACCATTATTTTAATTGACTGAAATGAAAACTGACTTGCTCTGGGTGGAGGGCAATAGGATGTTTGCACCCCTGCTGGTTCAGTAGCCTACTGCCAAACAATTCTCTTGCCATGCACTAGACCCTTGTTCAATCCTGTATAATGTGTGAAGCTCATTTCTGATACTCCCATCGTGATACTTGTGGAATTTGCTAAAATTGACATAAAACCCAACTCTCTCTCTCTCTCACATACACACACACACACAACACCCCCCCAATAAACAATAAACACAGAGAGAGAGAGAGAGAGAGACGGGGAGAGAGAGAGAGATACATAAAAGTAGAAGACAAAGCAGTAGTCAGTATCGAGGGTTTACTCCTATACATTCTCAGTTTAGGAATCCACACATTTTTTATAGAACTTAATTTGGTTAAGACATAACCTGTTTGACTTGACATCTTACAAGCTAACACACCAAACAAGATGTGGTGATAATGACATTATCAGCAACTACTTGTGACATGCCAGTAACTGTCATCCTGCATAATAACACTCTTTGTGATACCTAGCAGTGTTTCGATGATAATCAAAAGTCAATCTGAAGAATGATTAAAAATGATTACTGATTACAAAAAACATAGTTTCGATGAAGCAGAATGTTGTTATTTTAATATAACACACTAGAATGAAGTAAACAACCCATTACATTTGATGAACAAACACACGCTCAAAAGCATAAAGGTATGTGCATTGTAAAATTTCAACCTTTTTAGAGTTTCTGATTCCCAAAACAAGTGATATCATTGTTTCAGTTAAACTGCAAGGTAAACACAAAGTCACACATCTTCACATCCTCGGAAATAGTGTGTAAACAGATTTGCTGTTGTGCTCAAGTTAAAGATGTAAACTAGTGAAATTCAACAGGTTTGCAACAGTGTTCAGCTTACGCATTCTTGTATATGGTAAAGCACAGGATCAGCAGAAGCCAAATACACAGACATGTAACCCGGCAGTTTTATTTCTGTGATTAACAGCATCCACAAGGCAATGTTATCAGTGTCAGTGTGACCTTGCCCTTGACCTATGAGCTGAGTGCAGACTCATAAGACACACCTAGGGCTACGCAGCATGCATAGACATTAGAATTCATGTTCTTCCAAAAGCATGAGACTGTTTGGTAGTCCTCAAGGCCAACTGAAAGCATTGTTTAGTAATGAATCAGAGCCATAATACAGAAATAAGGCCTGTGAAGATCAGAGTTAGAATTGGTCTTCACCAATTCATACATATCATAAGAGGCAACTAATCCGATCGACTGGTCAGGATCACTGACTTGGTTGATATGTTTCATTGTATTCCAGTTGTGTAGATGAATGCTCATCATGAAGATCACTGGATGGTCTGGTACAGACTTGACTGTTTACACACTGCTGACATATAGCTATATAGCTGGAATATTGCTGAGAGCAACATTAAAAAACAACAAAAACAAACAAACAAACCCAAAACAGTTCTGAATTTGTCAGTTTTGCTCCAAATTGGAACTGAATATATCTGACAGTGTGAGTGAGTGAGTTTAGTTTTATGCCGCACTCAGCAATATTCCAGCTATATGGTGGCGGTCTGTAAATAATAGAGGCTGGACCAGACAATCCAGTGATCAACAACATGAGCATCGATCTGCACAATTGGGAACCGATGACATGTGTCTACAAAGTCAGCCAGCCTGGTTCGACCAAATCACTCTCAGCAGACATGAAACTGAAAATTGTAGACCCTTCTTCGACTTAAAAGTCACATGGGTGGAAATATTTTGATATTAAAGGGGATCATAAACCTTGGGGTGCACTTCAATACTGTTGCATGCAGAAAATTTCTAGTTGTGATTTAAGTGTCTGTCAGTTTGCAGTTGGAGGTTTGAATAATCTACATTTTCTAGTCATCTAGATCATATACTCACTGTATATGATGGTCCAGGAAAGCAATGCAACATGTACTTGCTTGTTTGTTTGTTACAATAGCACTTAATTATGATTATACTCAAATACCTTGAAAAAAATCATTTTAAATCTTACTACTGTGTCAATATTCCAAATTTTGAACTTTCTGCTACACGTCTTTATAAAGTGATGGAATAACCTGTTCTGCAAACTACTTCCTTGAAGGAACCTTGTACTTCAGGGATTCCTTTGCTCTAGCAGTGTTATAAAAGAACAATTTTTTGTAATGCTTACGGGTCTCAAATCACAGGATATTAATATGCCTGAGTGTTTTATCATAGTTTGTACATGTACTGAATTAATGTCAAGATTTTTTCTTAAAGAAGTGACTGATACGAGGGTGACATGGTTGACATGTCATTGGCTCCCATTTGCGCAGATCGATGTTCATGCTCATGCTATTGATCACTGGACTGTCTGGTCCGCCACCATATAGCTGCAATACTGCTGAGTACGGTGTAAAACTAAACTCATCCAATAAAGTCTGACAATATTAATGACAAATTCCTATCTGCTGATCTTGGGTCGCCTATTGTGGCATCCTTTCAAGGTATATGTATCGTGATACATCATACTGCAGGTCAAATATCGTGTTGCGTGTCGTATTGTGACATTGTGTTTATTCTCAGCCCTAGACCTAAGACAGAAATCTACCAAAACTTTGTTTCCAGAAGTCAACTGTGGACCAATTGCTTACATACAAAGAAATGAATCATATGTGTACTCCAGGTTTTTGTTCCCCAATAAAATACTGTGGATGATATCAAGGAGACTCAAAACTGCAGTCATCGGACCTGTCCTTATTTCAAGGCAAGGCAATCCTAATTCGGTTTGTAATTTTCGCATATTCAGCAGAATTTCCATGACTGGCGGATTCATATTGAGCTGCTTTGATATTTGGACTTGATACGTGAGTTAAAAGGCATAAATATTATGGGAAAAGAATCAGAAACATAAAATTAACAATTGTCTTAATATTTCCACGTTGATGCTTATTGCATGGAAAATTATTGCTGATTAGTAGTGGTGTGGGAAATGCAATCTTCCCTTCCGTTTGAAAATGGCTAATATTTATACAGTATCTTGTATCAGCACAAATTAAATTGCTGTCCCTGGATCTAACCCACAACATCTGCAAATCGAAAACACTGATCATTCGTAAGAACAAAAAATCCCATTATTCCAACATTACCATATTTAATAACTGCATGACATTTAGAAACATCATTTTAATCTTAATATGTCTGTCTACCATCGTATGAAATACGATATGATCACATTTGGTCAATAAATTAGTCATATGAAACAAATAATTTTCCGTACTGAAGACGAATTAATCGGTTGCAAGTTTCTGTCTCCAAGTAATCAATCAACGCTGACAGCTATGGACGGAACTTAACGAGGGTGTGGTGCACACTGCATGCATGGATCAAACACAAGTTACACACTCCTTCATGTTCAAAGAAAATTACATCTTGCACGGAACATAGTGTCGCAGCAATACTTACCGCTAATGCAACAAAACTACAATGGTACCATGATTAATAATACAGTCCTTGTTTGTCTGCCTCTTGTCACAAGTTTATTGACCACAACTATAATATCTAGTTAGTGTTCTGCTAGAAAAACATGAGACGTATCACCAATATTTTCATATTACTGAAGTCATTCTGCCATGACATGAACTCAAAAAGAATCAGGCTGACCTTTACATTGCTTGTAGAGTATCGTATTTTGGGTATGAAGTTTCCATAACTTGACTATCTTGTCAGTAGACTTAGTTGAGACTTGTTTTCATAGTGACACAAACAAATATATCCAACTACACTCATGACAGGGATATTTTTGAACTTTCAAGGATGCATGAAACTGACTTTCATAAAATGTTATGTGTTTATTTTAATTACTGAACAAAACAAATAATTGATCATTAAACATTTTATACAAAGTACACACTTAAAGAAGTCTTCACTTAAAAAACATACTCAAGATAATAATAACAATTATTATTAATATTATTTTTGTTCAACATACAGTAAGTGAGTGAGTATGGTTTTAAACCGCTTTTAGCAACATTGCAGAAATATCATAGCAGGGACACCAGAAATGGACTACATGTATTGTACCCATGTGAGAAATCTGAACCTGGGTCCTCAATGTGACAAGCGAATGCTAGAACCACCAGGCGAACACACCCACCCTGTTCAGTATATTTTAAGTGGCTGCAAATCTGGTTTACAGGTCACAGACTTGTTTGTTCATGTGAAGTGCAGTGAAATTATACACATTGTGTTTCATTGGTGTAGCGATATTTTGGAGAGAACTTAAAGTAAAATGCAGGCCAAACATTACCTTTCTTCTCCCTGCAGTCCCGACAATTCCTGGATCCACCTTTGCAAACACACCTCTTCAGATAACTTGCATTAACTTGCCTTACATTTCTGCTATTTGATAAAGAGACATTGCAGATTGATTATCTTTAGAGTAATACCATCCAAAACCTTCTTAGTCAGCACCATTACAAGTAAAGATGAACCAGTGTTTGTAAAACTTTGAATTTTGAATGTTCTGGACCTCTATCAGATTCAGATCCAAATCAGAAACTGATCCAACATATCTGAATAACCCTATGAAAAGTTGAACTGTATATTTACAGGCTGTTTTCATACAGCTGAAACATCACAGTTGGGCGTGGAACATAACAACACAGCATCAACTTACTTGTGCTCCACAGATTCCTATGATCTACTTTCTATATTTAGGGCCATCCTTGCCATTTGTAAGATGATGCAGTTCAAGCAGGCAGCATCCTGATGTTACAGTTTCAGTTTGGATGTTTTTGTCAGTGTTAAGCACACACTAAAAAAGAGGGTGCAATGATATTTTGATGTGGCTTTTAAAATTTACATTAGTAAACTAAATATAAATTTCAGCTTGTTCTACATTTTCAGCTCCATTAATTCCTTTCAAGAATCTTTATGTTTAAGTTTAACACGTAAAATAAACTAGGAAAAGAAATGAAAACCATAATTTACACAATTCAATGAATTCAATAATCAGTGCAGTTAGAGCTGCCTCATACCAAAGAGGACTGATCTGTAAAAGAGAGGGCTGCTCTTAAAACAGAGGGAGCTCCTCTACACCAGTGAGGGCTTATATACAATAGAGACAGTTGGTGTATAACAGAGTTGCTCTGTAACAGAGAGAGCGGCGCTACAGCACAGAGAACTGCTCTACAATAGAGAGAACTGCTCTACAACAGAGAGAACTGCTCTACAACAGAGAGAGCTGCTCAGAGAAAATTGCTCTACAGCAGAGAGAGCTGCTCTACAAGAGAGAACTTCTCTACAGCAGAGAGGGCGGTTCCAGCAAGGGCTGTCCTACAACAGATGGGGCTGCCCAGCAGCAGAGAGCCAATCTGCATCCCAGAGAGAGATGCTCTACAACAGAGAGAGATGCTCTACATCACAGAGAGGCTGCTCTACAACAGAGAGGCTGCTCTACAACAGAGAGAGATGCTCTACAACAGAGAGGCAGCTCTACAACAGAGAGGCAGCTCTACAACAGAGAGCTGCTCTGCATCACAGTGAAAGCTGCTCTACAACAGCGAGACCTCGAAAACAGAGACAGCTTCTCTGCATCACAGAAAGGGCTGCTCTACAACAGCGAGACCTGCTCTAAAACAGAGACAGCTTCTCTGCATCACAGAAAGGACTGCTCTACAACAGAGAGGGCTGCTCTACAACAGAGAGGACTGCAATACAACAGAGAGGACTGCAATACAACAGAAAGGGCTGCTCTACAACAGACAGGCTGCTCTACATCAGAGAGGGCTGCTCTACAACAGACAGGGCTGCTCTACAATAGAGAGGACTGCAATACATCAGAGAGGGCTGCAATACAACACAGAGGCTGCTCTACATCAGAGAGGACTGCTCTACAACAGAGAGGACTGCAATACAACACAGAGGCTGCTCTACATCAGAGAGGACTGCTCTACAACAGACAGGGCTGCTCTACAATAGAGAGGACTGCTCTACAACAGAGAGGACTGCTCTACAACAGAGAGGCTGCTCTACATCAGAGAGGGTTGCTCTACAACAGAGAGGACTGCAATACAACAGAGAGGGTGCTCTACAATAGGGAGGACTGCAATACAACAGAAAGGGCTGCTCTACAACAGAGAAGACTGCCCTACAACAGAGAGGACTGCTCTACAACAGACTGGCTGCTCTACATCAGAGAGGGTTGCTCTATAACAGAGAGGAGTGCAATACAACAGAGAGGCTGCTCTACATCAGAGGGCTGCTCTACATCAGACAGGGCTGCTCTACAATAGAGAGGACTGCTCTACAACAGAGAGGGCTGCTCTACATCAGAGAGGACTGCAATACAACACAGAGGCTGCTCTACATCACAGTGAAAGATGCTCTAAAACAGAGAGACATGCTCTAAAACAGAGACAGCTGCTCTGCATCACAGAATGGGCTGCTATACAACAGAGAGGGCTGCTCTACAACAGAGGAGAGGTGTACAAAACAGAAAACTGCTCTACAACAAGGTAAACACTGCATCTCTACTCCTGATAACCAACAGTCAACAAATTACCTGTTTACTGTCAAGCCTAACAAACAAAAGCAACCATCAGCTAAAACCAGATCAAACATAGAAGCTGTAAACTGAATCACAGACATCCACACTCTGCTATTCATGATGAAGGATGGCATCAAAGTGTCAGAAACACTTCCAAGAAGGACAATCTACATCTACTGAGAAACAGGTGACCATCATGCATTCAGGCTTTATCAAACACAGTTCTCAGTTTCACAAAAATATACAAACAGAAAAGGTCTGTACCTTTCGAATCTTAGGTTTGACAATTAGCGTTCATGAACAATCTTAGAGGCAAAAATTAATACATTAGAACACCAGTAAATGGATTGAGTCTGTGAAGCATAATTCATCAAGCAGATTCGACCCTTCTGTACCACGGTCAGGAGTGATCTTGTATACCCACACATCACCACTTTGTCCCTATAATGAATGATCCATTAAGGTGGTTAATAGCCATTATTAGATTATCATCCATTTGGTCCTGATTGAGGAGGTGTCTGGTGTTTTATTCTTCAGGATTGGAAACTTCAGCTATCATTGGCTGTAATCCCTCATGGACTAGTTGTTATCTCTTTATATTAATGACTTGTCCTAAATAATTTGTGGCTGATGAAAAAAAGAGAGAGTTAACATGCACAAAATAGCCATATTGTGAAGGAATATTATTACTCGTACCTTCACAAATAGCTGGAAAATTGGTGATAGGGATACATTAACACTACACCTACTCACCATTCTGTGTCAGCAAACAGTTACACGATAGTTTTGTGTAGCAATTTTCCTCCACTCACACTTGTTTGTGGTTTCCATCGCTGACCATTTATTCACTGACTGGGTTGCAATGATTTGGTTTGATTCATTGAAAATCAAATCTCAGACCTAAGTTTTGATTTGATATTTGAACACCTTTTTAAAATATTCCCACACAGCTAGACCATAATTTTGACTGCAACTTATGCAATTTCAAGGGCTGAAATTGATTGTTGGCTAACTGTCCACTGAGAATTGTTGTTAGTAGACATAGCAAAGTTGATGAGTTAGTAGACATCGCAAAGTTGATGATGGATTTGAAGAAAAATGAAAAACAACACACCCCCCATCCCCACAAAAACCCCTCTGAGAATTAAGTTAAATTAAATCTCATTTTTGTTTTCATTTGTAGAAATAATCATATCGAAAATGATCGAATCAAAGGTCTAATACTGATAACTGAATTGAGGACTGGGTGAATCATTGCAGCCCTATTATCAATTAAAGAGTTCTTTCACCATGTAGTAAGTGACTGAGTATAGTTTCATGCTGCTTATAGCAATATTTCAGCAATATCACAGCCGGGGATATCAGAAATGACTAATGATTCACACAATTGTACCTATGTTGGGAATTGAAACACATGTCTTTGATGATAACCACTAGGCTATACCTGTCTCATACTGCTAATGTAAAGTCTTTAAAAGTGATACTCATGATAGTTGAGATTTTAATAAATGACTTAACATTCATAATTTCTAATCTTTTATGATATTGCTAAAGGACGACGTGACAGATATTGTGGCACAAAACAACATTCACTCCAACTCCTTTGCAGTTATGACTATGACTGTTATTTATGATGTAGTGATGACTGGTACGCTGTTTAAGCAACACTCAGTCAGTCCCACGGTTATAATGATAGAAGCCTTTGCTTGTCACGCCTGGATTAGAAAATCTGGGTAGATTCTGAGCAACATGTCAAGCCTTATGAAGATATACAGTCCCCATTCTCAGCCATGATCGGATTCTTGGGAACAGTTCTACACTGTAACCCCACAAGAACCAGTCCCACCTACCACGGTACTCATCATTACGAAGGCAAAGCAAGTTTTAGGCTCTGAGGCAGTACAATGTGAGTGAGTGAGTTTAGTTTTACACTGCGTTCAACAATATTACAGCTATATATCACTGGTCTGTAAAACATCAGGATGGACTAGACAATATCATGATCAATAGCATGAGCATCGATCTATACAAGTGAGCGAGTCTGACCACCTGATCCTGCTAGTAGCGTCTCATGATAAGCATAAAAACCAGTATTCAGCAATGGAGGACAGCAAAAAAAACTTCACCTCACACTGAGTTGCTGTCACAAGATGTCAGCTGATCATCTTTATTCAAATAATTACAGTTTTTTCCCCTTGTAATTTGAAACTTTTGGAAATTTAATCCAAATCTGATTTTTAAAATCATCACCATTATTTTGCTGAAGGCAAAAATAATTTTCCTTTAATCAGAATGTCAGCAATACGATGTCATGCCCACAACGAGATCAGTGAAAGAACTTGGCTAACAAAGGTGTCTGTCCTAGGGTTGCAACATCATCTTGACCTCATTAAAATGTCAAATACAAGAAAGCTATGTTGGAAGTGTCTATCAGAGATCAATGGGTTCAACCTGAAGGGCCTGTTTTACTACCCTGGTATTCTTGAGTGACTCCAGCTTGACTGCCATTAACAACTGAAAATGACCTTAGCATGACCTCTGACCTTGCTATTCACTGCAGCCAGGCCATGTATGCACAAGCACACATATGACCTCTCAGGTAAAAATACACCAGTGCTGGGTCAGTTATGAGATCATCTTCACATATACAGGTTAGTGTCAAACTATGATATCTGGTATGAACATACGTACATTTCACAAGTGAACCCATCAATTTGACAGCAGCAGTGATATACACTGGTAAACAACAGATGACAGTGGTATAAAAGTATAAATGGGTCTTTTCTTATATCTTTGTAATGCATAAAGGGAAGCGTTCTGCTTGGGTGGCCACACTTTTGTGTGTCTTGAAAAGATGGAACAACAACATGACAATCGACCTTCCCTCACCGACAAGGTACACAGGTACATTATGCTACTGACATTAGCGGAACTCTTTCTGTACATGTGTCACCTCAAAGTGGAAATGATACATATTCTCTACACAGTGAAACTTGAATAATCTGGACTCTATTGTTTCTGAGTGAATTCAGTTGGATTCAGAGATCTCTGGATATTGAATCATAGGTAAGTCAGGACAAGAAGGAACTTTTGACTGATCCCACTGATACCTTCTACAAGATCAACTTCCCATGAATAATAGCTCCAAGTCTACTAGTTTATCACACAGTCCCAGAGCGGGATTATTTTTTCTACTGCCTATCCCTCCCTGCAATGCTAAAGCTCTAAATGATGCAAGTCTAGATGTTATAGGTTCTGAATCTGACATCTCACTGGGGATACTTTTCAGTTTAAATAGGTTTATTTGTTTCTGTCAAAATAATATATATTCAGAGACAAAGGGCTAGTCTGCTAGTCTACACATGCCTTCAAAGTAATGGATCTGATTGAATTATAGGATTACTATACAACAAGTACTAGTTGAACCACTTTGTGTGACTGCTCAGACCCATTAGGAAGAGATGGTAATGTGCCTGTTAATCCTCAAGCATTGCATAAGCAATGTGGGTTATACTCTCCCCAGGGAGTTGAGAATGTGCATGATGCAACATCATAAGCATCAGTGTTGTGAATCAAACAGCTCATACCATGAACCAATTCATTAATAAGTCATCAGTAATAGGTGTTACTTGAATCATGTTTGATGTTCCCAACACTAGTCCAACCAGTTTTCACTGAACAAAGAAACTGTAGATCACACCTAGTTGAAATTGTTGGGGAGATAAAGACATGGACGACACACAGTATTGGGAATAAGAGCTACACCAGGTTCCCTGGGAATCAATCATGTGAAATTGTGGAAACTTGATCTCAATCTCCAGAGCCTTGCAGCAACACTAAACTGCCAAACTCTGATTATTATCTGATGTAGCTGTTGATATGAAATTATCTTTATGGAGAGATGAACCCATCTCCTATCAAGACAAAATGTTTTGTCAACACCAGGTGCTCTGTTAAAACATTGCTCATGTCTGAGGCAACCAAAGCTCCATATATTAATGAGTTATTTACAGAATGAAGTAATATAGACAAAATACTAATTGCAAAGAAACAACAAAATAGATAAGAGAGAGAGACAGAGAAAGACAGAGAGAGTAATGGCTTTAGACTTGCACATGTTTATAAGGTAATGGGTAAAAGTCTAAAAGATAATTTCTAAAACATTATGAATACAGAATAAACACACTGTCACTCTGATAGACTTGCGGCCAGTACTGTCCCAGTATCTTGGCTTGCCTTTCTTAAGTATAGACTGAATCTAACATCCACTGGTTTATCATTCAGTGCCGCCTTTGAGCAAGGCTAGATTTCTACATCTGCACTCCAAACATCACACAAACCACATGCGCCTTGATAAGCAAAACAGAAAAGCCAAGAGCCATTAAGACAATTCCGTGACCCACATCTCCTCCTCCTCATCCACCCAACTGCATGGATACATATCGTAGTATCCTCCATCAAGTCTAGCTTCATCTGAAGTCTTTCAACAGTTCCTCAGCTTGCACAACATTAGCAGAAGTGAGCATTCTCTAAGCTCCACACACCACTCCCCCATTCCCATTAAGCATGGCAATCTACAGGCAGTAAGGTAGGTGAGTTGTGTGTGGAGAGTTTACAAGTTCCTTGTTCATTTCATGTCAGTTTCACTGACACTTAAAAATTCACAATGACAGACCATGTAGCTGGGTTGTTTGATATCCCATCATAAAACAGTTCCACTGAATTCAATCCTGATGATGCTGTATCATGTGTCTATTGCAGCATGTCCTAATATAATATTGAATTGCAAAGTAAATCCATCGTAACACGATTTTTCTGAAAGGTCAGTGCATTAAAAAAAACCCAGTTCTTTCAAATTAAAAGATTCCTTTGAAATTTGTGCTGATAGTTTGAAATTTTTCAGTGCCTGAAATTAAATTCCATTTCTGATCTGATGGATCAAAAATAATTAATGGTTTCTGCAGTCATGTAAAAGGTATACCGTATTCAACCTACTCAGCACAAAGGGGCACTAAACCATTTTCAAACATGCTTGAAGTAACGCTATTGAAGTTGACCCATTCATACTTCTGTCACTGAATACTTTATCATCATATGAAATAACACAAATCAGGCTAAATAAACAAAGTGAAATGTGTCTGGAAAATAACACACATGAACAACTTAAGTAAAGTTAATACAAACTGTTCCATGCTACCATCCCTTTAACCCAAACATTCACAAACTAAATACAACCGTACAGCCATTTTATTTCTGAAACTGGGTCAGTCAAACAGTTACAAATCTCCTCCTAAATCTGATACAGTCCTTAACACACTATCCTGGTGAGTAAGACCTGCACAAGCATCTGTACAGTTTATTACAATGTAACAAATGAGCCATAATCTGCTTCACTGCTGACTTGGTACTGACCTAATTCCTAGATCAGAGACTGGTGCTTCTGACTTCATGGTAGCGTGATGTAAGTTTTGTTGTATGTTTCATAGCACAGAGATTGAGAGAAACTTTGCACACCTTGTGTGCATTTCGCATAACAAAGTTTAATCAGTGCAGACCCAGGCCACATGTACATTTCATATGACACAATGTTAAGAAGTGAGGTGATGCAGAGTTTAACACTGTATTGTAATTACTGTGTTTATTTGGTGATGTGTATGTGTTTGTGTATGTACACCAACTTTAAGGCCTTTTAGGGATTTTTTTCAAGGCCTAATCAACAATTTTAGAAGCACATGTAACAAATAGGTATAGTTGAATACACGCAAGGTTGGTGAAATGTGGGAACAATGATCAGAGGGAAATAACGTTCAGTTACAGGGAAACTTCCGCTTCATGTTAGATATTAACACCCACTGCAATTTTAAGGTGTTTTGTTATGGATTAGCTTTCTGTGAAAACAAACTTGTTTTTCTAAATATAGGGATTTTTTACAGCAAATCACTAGCAGGTTTGGAATTTTCAAAGCTGAACAAAATGTATGACCTTCTTCGGGTAAAATGTCCAATTTTCAGGCTTTTTGAAGCGTGAAGTGCTGCCTGTCATATTATCCAACATCACTGAAATACCTGCTTAACACTGACACACCATGTTGACACAGTATAACCTACCTGTGAAGATCAGGGTTAGAATTGATCTTCAGTACCCCATGCTTGTCGAAAGAGATGACTAAGGGGATTGGGTGGTTAGGAACACTGACTTGGTTGACACATGTCATGGAATCCCAATTGCATAGATTGATGCTCATTCTGTTGATCACTGGATTGTCTAGTCCAAACTTGATTATTTACAGAATGCTGCCACATAGCTGTAATACTGTTGAACGCGGCGTAAAACGCACACACAGTACACTGCCTCAGAATCTCAAACTTCCTTTGTTTCCATAATGCAGAGCACCGTGCAGGGTAACAACAAGTAGCACGTTGTATCATTTTGGTATGACACACACAGCAGTCAACCCACCAATCATCGTCTAACTGGGCAGGCACTCCATCTACTACACCTTGAGTGAGTTTGTTTTTATGTTGCTCTTAGCAATACTCAAGCAAAAACATGATAGGGGGGATACCAGAAATGGCCCTCACACGTTATACCTATGTTGGGAATTGAACTCGGGTCTTTGGCATGACAATGAATGCTTTTATTACCAGGCTACCCCATGGCCCTACTTCTACACCACGAATACTATATCATAATAAGACTTCTGCTGACAACCAATCTGGAGTTAGGACAGTATAATTAAGCTTTACGTCACTGGGGCATAATAATTGACATTCAAAACTGTGATATCAAACAATATGTCGCGTGAACATAATCCTCCATGATCCCCAAGAATAGTAAAAATATGGAAGAACTAATCAAGGTAGTTCTGTCAGCGAAATATGATCACGATGGGCATGAAATGCCAAGTGTTCACCATGTGTAATTAGTACTGACATGAACTGTGCATCTCACACTGGGATGGTGGAGTGATGTCAGTACAGATGCAAAACTGTTTCCATCCTTGTAGTGTTCGTACATGCTTCACAGCAGTTTCCGATGAGCAGGACAGGCATCTTGGGATAAACAACAACATGGGTTGAATAGGGGGGACTGGGTGCTAGAGAGTGAACCTTGTTGATGGTTGGAGGGAGGGAGGTCAAAGGGAGGTGAAACAGACATCTTAATCCTGAGAGTGTGTGAGCATTCTATCACACTCAAAAATACATGCATTTCATATTTAGGGTCTGTGTGTTATTTTGGAAACAGATATAATATAGACCATATGTCTGCACTCTGTATCATACGCAGATGGACCCGTGAAGATCTGGGGTAGAATAGGTCTTCAGCAACCCATGCTTGCTACTAAGGCGACTATGCTTGCCATAAGAGACGACTAACAAAATCGGGTGGTCAGGCTCATTGACTTGGTTGACACACGTCATTGGTTCCCAATTGTGCAGATCAATGCTCATGCTGTTAGCTGGATTGTCTGGTCCAGACTTGTTTATTTAGATGGTCGCCATAATTATTAGCTGGAATATTGCTGAGAGTTGTGTAAATCTAAATTCACTCACCCATAGACAGATAAAACACTAAGAGCATGCAATTCATTCTGACAGAGGCAGATAAAATAGAAATTTAGCATGTATTTCATTCAGTCTGCCTATTTCATTACAGTTGATGCAGATACCAATGAAAGCAGTATGTATTTGTGAAATTTATCATTAACAAAAGCATGTATTCCTGTAGGTGTCTGTGAAATTTATCATTGACAAAAGCACATACTTTTCCAGTAGGGATTTGTGAAATTTATCATGAACAAAAGCATGTACTTTTCCGGCTTCAGCCAGGATTTTTTTAGTGTTGCCAATTGGTACCTCAACTATCAAAATGTGTGCAAATGCAACTGAGACTTTTGCCATTTATGGTAACATATTATGTAGAAGAAGACCTGTGTATTATATGAAATGCTGTACCAAAGGGTACAGTCTAGCACTGAACTCACCCACCCACACCAAAAACACCATTGCATAGTTTTCAGCGTGAATGGTGCAATTGTGCTGCCTGGCTGAAGCACTGGAAATATATCGGTTAAGAAACCTTACATTTCATCCTGTGTTGGATCTTTATATCTGACTTTGATATCATAGTTTATAGGGAAGTAGGATCTGGCAGTACAAATTACACTGAGGATACAGATATGTCATACAGGTTTAAATTAATGAGAGACTTATCAGCATTTTCCTATAGATTCCACACAATAATGCAACATGACGACAATCATGCAGACTGCACTGTATCAAAATAAATGAGTGAAGTCCTTGTATACGTGCCTTATATCAAATTGTATTCCTTCTCTTAACTCATGTGGATGATAAATGGGATTATTACATAACTAATACAATAATCTGCTTATTCTCTTCACTCTACAAGATTAGCTGTGAAGATGAAATATTGTCTCCTGTGGAGGGTAGGACTATTACCAGTATACTGCAATACGCTTTTCAAATGATGCATATTGCAATTTTTTTCTTCTGAGAATAGGTATATTGTGTAAAGAACACATTTATGTTTTCATGATTATCTTTATGGTTTAAAATAGAATTAAAACCTCAAACAAGACCTAATTTATTTTAATTGGTCACACCAGTTGTCACCATTTTGTCACTGAGATACAACAACCTGCATGGTCTAGTGCACAACAGACTGCCTGAAAAGGGAAATCACTGACTTTCATTCATAACAAATGTGTTCCTTCGTGATTCAATGACAAAATGGCATACTGGAATACTATAAGTTGTATAAAAAGAACATAGAATCCCTGACCATGCAATGTAATTTTGAGAGTGCTATTATCAGAATCATTAATATATCTTAAGGGACATATAATATATAAACAATCACTTTTGTCATAAGGCAATGCTCATTTTTAGTGGCATTTAGGTGTAAAAAGCGGTGTAAAACTTATCTCACTCACTCACTCAATATGTTAAGATACTAGTAGTGCATGTAAGTATCTTCATATACTGAGTGAGTGAGTGAGAGGGATAAGTTTTACACCGC
This sequence comes from Haliotis asinina, assembly GCF_037392515.1. Taxonomy (NCBI): domain Eukaryota; kingdom Metazoa; phylum Mollusca; class Gastropoda; order Lepetellida; family Haliotidae; genus Haliotis; species Haliotis asinina. Next base: position 50,056,895 of record NC_090281.1, read on the forward strand.
TTTCAGTAATATCCTTGCAATATCATGAGAGGAAAGACCGGATACGGGTTTCTCTCATAATTATTGTCCCATGTTGGGAACTGAACCCGCATTTTCAGCGAGATGAGCAATTGTTTAACCACTAGGCTACCCCGCAGCCCCCTTAAAAGAATGACATGTCAATCAACAAGACTAATTCTGCATGTGTACGCTAGTTTCATATCTAGACACGTGATTAATCAACTTGATGCTAAACAAAAACAAGTGTGAGCCAACAAGGGACTGCCCTAGGCAAGGAGTCATCTTGACCAAATATCTATTTTCAAGGGAGTTATGTGCATAAAAAGGAGTCATTTACAAAAAAACCCTTATGATTGCAATGACTTGGCGTGATGGAATGGATGACTGTGCCTGAAAGAGAATGTATTGATGCAAAATTTGATTTGAAACTATATTTTTTTGTATTCAAGTGTTAGTATTTTCTGGTTAGGTTACTTATGGGATTGGGTTCACTTGCTGTCCCGTCAAATCAGCCAACAAAATTACACTGAGCATTTTCAATACAGATTACTTCAAATACACTAGATTTCTGCATCAGCGCTGTCCTTTCTATCACAGGTATAAAAGTGAATTTTCCAATTTCTCCTTTTTTCATCTTTACCATAGCAATTTTCAAAACATAAACCTTTCCGTGGCAGTGAATTATCAATACATCGACATCACAAATACAAAATCAATACAGTACCCGTATCTGTATGATTGTTGCACATTTGTACTTGAGCGACTCTCAAAGCTGATTGGACAGAAGTTATCTGATGACATGGCGCCTTTGTTGAAGGCAATGATTTGGATGCCATCTGCTGTGCACCATACCTCAAGGACATTTTATTAAAGACTTGAGATAAAAACTGTGACAATAAATATATTGATTAACCTTTTGATCTTAAAGTACATAACATTCTTCACAAGGAAGACATAACCTATAATTTCCTTCAGCTCAGAAGATGGAGTCAACATGTTCTGATGCCTTGGTAGGGGAGAGGATAGAACTTCTTGCAGTGTTGTTACCATAGCTACCTTAAGGTGTTACTTGCGTTTCCATGCCTGAGGAAAACCCTGAGGGGATCGAAGTTAAATACATCAGCTCACAGTCAACATAGCACATATGATTGCATATTCATATAGTGCACATATCCATGCAACTAGTACCCAAGACGCCGGTATGCTTTTTTTTCCTTTTTGATATGTGCGCTTAATATATCCAGTAATAAACACAACACGTGGCATGGTACAATTTGGTGCTGCTGTGAGTGAGTGAGTGAGTGAGTGAGTGACTGAGTGAGTGAGTGAGTGAGTGAGTGAGTGAGTGAGTGAGTGAGTGAGTGAGTGAGTGAGTGAGTGAGTGAGTGAGTGAGTGAGTGAGAGTATGGTTTTAGCAATATTCCAGCAACATCATGTCAGGGGACTCCAGAAATGGTCTGCACACATTGTACCAATGCAGGGAAATAAAACCAGATCTTCAGTGTTACGAGTGGACGCTTTAACCATTAGGCCACCCCACCTACCCCAAATTCAGTCTTGAACATTACCAGTAAGTAAGCTGACATTCAGCTATATAACAGCAATAATCGTTTATCAGCTTAAGAATGTGACATTATTTTCAACTCCACACTATTTATTCCTGATTTCATAAAAGAGCTGCATGCCTAACATTTCAACATTCTAGACCAGTGATCTATTCGTGTTTCCATTGAGTCAATGAATTACAAGGCACTGAATGTGTAACAATATCTCGGCAACTGATGAAGAACACACCAATCGGCCTTACAACATCCGGCACAGTCATTATAAATTTAAAACAAATACAAACGCACTTCTATCAATTAATTTGCATTGTGCTGTTTCACCTTCAGTGGCAGATATGAGCAGGACACTGCTTCTATGCTTTTGATTCAAATAGGTGAGTGTGCTATCTCCTCCGTGTAATCTAATCATCTACCATCTATCATCCCCTAGCTTTTGAGTCTTCATCAGGGAACATCAGTCTGAATACAACATCCGAGGGAACATGTCATCTACATGAAACATATATTTACCTAAGACAGGACAATTCATTCATTATTTTCAACCTTATTATAATTATGATGTGATCAATCAAGCCCTGTGAAATCTGCTTTACAACAAGTGATGAGAAAACTCTTATTCTCAAACTACAAATTATTATTTCATTTTCACTAGCATGATAAACGACAGAAATTGTTCAGGAAAATTTAATCATACAGCAAGCTACTCATTCATCATAGGAAACTATTTTCACATTTTTTGACACAAAATTCCTCGTATTCATGAGATAAATTCACCTCACAATGATTTATTAAGTTCAAAGACTGGCGTAAAACTCCCTAAATTTGTCAGTCTTAAGAAGGGATCAGTGTTGTGACCAGTAATGAATTAAAGCGATGGAAATTCTTGTCTGATATGGCGGAAACATGACTTATAATTCATTCTGATGCTAGTGAACCCCATCTTCAAATACAGTTAAACCTATACTCCACTGCCTTCATTTCTACATTCAATATTCAGCTTAGGAAAAGGACAAAATGTTCTTCACAAGAATCAAGCAACATTTTTATTTTTACCTCTAAATACATAAGCCTAGCATTTTCAATCCTTTTGACTTGTAATTCCAAACGTTCAGCATATACTGTGAACAAATGATCTCATGACAAGATTCTTCCAGTACAAATACCTTCCACAAAAAATACAAACAACATTTTTTACCACAAAGCTCCAAGCTTGAGTCAATAATTCACAAATAATTTCAACATGTCTGTTAGGATCAAGGCCACAGTAAACTTCTTATTCAATATTTTCTGAACACACTTCCAAATTTAAAAGGAAATCCATTAACATCACAAACAAAACCGAGAAAAAAATCTTTATCCCTTAATTACATCCTAAAAAAGCAAAGTTTCACTCATGGTAGGTCTGTGATCAGCTGCTTTCCTCTGCACCATGTTCATTACAGATAGCAGTGGGTCATGTCTATTTCAAGTAAAAACACAGGCTGCCTGTACTTATCACATACCAGGAGCTCTGATCAGTCAACCTGTGTGGGTGTTCCGAGGTTCAAGTTAATGATAGAGGTAGTCCATAGAAGACTTTGCTGGGAATATGTATAATTTATCAGTATTGTGGCAATTCACTGTCTCGTCTGGCTGACAGCTTCGGTAGACATCGCTTTGAGTCTTGTTGCTGAGTCAGATAGATCTTGTCTGTTTCATGTTTACCATCTTTAGACCATCATCATACTTTTGTCTTGATTACAGTGCAATGGAGTGAAATTCATCCACTATTTTTTTCGAGATTTTTTCCCCTCTTATTTACGTGGTTTGGTGGAAAAGAATGTAGGTATTAAACCTGTTTCCGCTCCGTCATGCAGGCCTTTTACCCTGATAACGATGCTATTGCATGCGATAATTGAAGTAACTCTGCAAGATTCTGGTACACATGACCTTATGCCACAAATACCTGCAATGGTAGGAGCACACGATTTTGCATGACATGCACAGAAAAATGCTTAAATGTTTGGGGCGTTCGCTCATCACGCCGAAGACCCGGGTTCGATTCCCCACATGGGTACAATGAGTGAAGCCCATTTTCTGGTTGCCCCCGCTGTGATATTGCTGGAATATTGCTAAAAGTGGTGTAAAACTAAACTCACTCACTCACTCACTTAAATGTTTGGGACTATGTTCTCATGTGGTTTTGAGCGAGTGAGAGAGTGAATTTAGTTTTATGCTGCCTTTAGCAGTATTCCAGCAATACCAGTGACATTTTATCACAGTGTGGACACCAGAAAAATCGGCTTCAGACATTGTGCCCATGTGGGGGAATTGAACCCAGGTCTTCATTGTGATGAGTGAACACTTTAACCACAAGGTTACTACTCCACCTCTTTGTGGGTTTGAGTCATAACTGATTAGAACTTTCAGAGTTGGAAACACAAAACACGGCTTGACACACTGCCCCCATATGGGAAATTTAACCTTGGCCTTATTGTGACAAAGAACTTGGCTACTTAACAGCCCTACAATAACACAAACATTCTGGAAAAAGTTGTTTCTGTATCTCTCTCAGCAATATTCCAGCTCTGTGTCTACATAAATATATTGATGATACCCTGTCAGCTCATGGAGTAATACTTTTAAAGTGCAGTCGGAATGTCAAGGAGCCTCTACAGTCTGGTCAGTTTAATCTTTCAGAAAGAAAAAATGATACTTATTTCTAGCCTAACATATTCAAAGTGTTCTTTGTCTGTGTGCTCAGTGATTACTTCATACACATAGGAGTATGAGGCTCATCTTACTAACAGCATTTTAGTGTGCCTTCAGTTAGTGATGATTTCGTTACATGACAGCAGTTTCAACTTAATCACGTCCTGGCCAGACAATCCAGTGATTGACATCATGAGTATCATCATCCACTGGGATATAATGATATATATGAAACCATCAGCCAGCAAAACTTCCATCGTCTCTTCCAACAAGCATAACAGAGGCTGCTCAAGGCAAATGGCAAACCAGATCTTCACAGGTTAATGTCTCAGATCGCTAATGAAACATTTTGGCTACTTTCTAATGATGACACCTGATCTAAAATGTTTTGGAAGAAACTTCTCTGTGCACTGAAACATGTCATCAATAGTTGAAGAAATCAGAACTCTTGCTGGAAACAGCACCAACAGTGATAAACTCCTCAAAGACACTGCTCCAAAGGAGCAAATGTTTACATAGCCACTACTAAATTCTCTTTATAATTACAGAAAATCAATACCCATTCCAAAGGTGTAATTTTGCAAACAGCAGCAGTTACTGAGGGAGAGAATGAATGCTGTTTTATGCCAGTCCCCCCAAATGCAAGCTGTAACTGCCACAGACAAAGGCACGATATTTGAGGGAGAGAATGAATGCTGTTTTATGCCAGTCCCCCCAAATGCAAGCTGTAACTGCCACAGACAAATGCATGATATTTGAGGGAGAGAATGAATGCTGTTTTATGCCAGTCCCCCCAAATGCAAGCTGTAACTGCCACAGACAAATGCACGATATTTGAGGGAGAGAATGAATGCTGTTTTATGCCAGTCCCCCCAAATGCAAGCTGTAACTGCCACAGACAAATGCACGATATTTGAGGGAGAGAATGAATGCTGTTTTATGCCAGTCCCCCCAAATGCAAGCTGTAACTGCCACAGACAAATGCACGATATTTGAGGGAGAGAATGAATGCTGTTTTATGCCAGTCCCCCCAAATGCAAGCTGTAACTGCCACAGACAAATGCATGATATTTGAGGGAGAGAATGAATGCTGTTTTATGCCAGTCCCCCCAAATGCAAGCTGTAACTGCCACAGACAAATGCATGATATTTGAGGGAGAGAATGAATGCTGTTTTATGCCAGTCCCCCCAAATGCAAGCGGTAACTGCCACAGACAAAGGCATGATATTTGAGGGAGAGAATGAATGCTGTTTTATGCCAGTCCCCCCAAATGCAAGCTGTAACTGCCACAGACAAAGGCATGATATTTGAGGGAGAGAATGAATGCTGTTTTATGCCAGTCCCCCCAAATGCAAGCTGTAACTGCCACAGACAAATGCACGATATTTGAGGGAGAGAATGAATGCTGATTTATGCCAGTCCCCCAAATGCAAGCTGTAACTGCCACATTCAAATGCATGATATCTGAGGGAGAGAGTGAATGCTGTTTTATGTCAAAGTCCCCCAAATGCAAGCTGTTACAACCACAGACAGTATGACTTCTTGGGTATCCAGTGGTGCTGGTGTTGTATGCAGGTGGGACAGAGACAAGGAACCACTGGGTTTAGGGGCAAGTCATCGTGGGAGCAATGGGGAAAATGGTCCAATGCCTTTGGTACCTGTGTGAAGTGTGGATTGGGTAGATACTGTGAGTGGGAGAGTTTAGTTTTACACCACTTTTAACAATATTCCAGCAATATCCCCCTGACAGCAGGGGAAACTGGAAATGGGCTTCACACATTTTACTTATGTGGGGAATTGAACCAGGTCTTCAGTGTGATGAGCGAAGGCTTTAACCACTTGGCTACTCCACCGCCTCTGTGACAGTGTGTAAGGTGTTGATGAGTGGTGTGGAGCGGAGTAGGGAAAGTGTGTCGAAGCCCCTGAGCAGGAGTTAACAATATTGTGTGCTACAGAACAGTGTGCAATACCAGTGGGGTGGCATGTTAGTGCATCTTGAGGAGTGGGATGGGGTGAGGTGGGAGAAAGTGTGAGAATTTACACAGATTGGGCAGACAGTATGCTAATACCAATGGGGCTTGTGAATTAGGTCAGTGAGTGAGTGAGCAAACAAGTGAGTGAGTTTAGTCTTTCAAATCAGCACTATGCAATATTCCAGCTATGTGGCAGTAGCCTGTAAATAAATGAGACTGGACCAGACATCCCAGTGATCAACAGCATGAGCCCTTACGACAAGCACAGTTGCCTTTTGTTACAATCATGGGTTGCTGAAGGTCCAGTTTACCCTGGTGGCGTATTATGGCAGGTGTTAATATCTTAATGTGTGTTTGGGAATAGTGCATCTGTACCCTTTGGGATTGAAGTTGATGTGTATTGGCGTATCACTATCAGAGTCCCAATACCCTTGGAGTGAGTGAGTGAGTGAGTGAGTGAGTGAGTGAGTGAGTGAGTGTAGTTTTACGCCACTTTTAGCAATATTCCCGCAATATCATGGTGGGGGACACCAGAAAATGGGTTCACACATTGTACCCATGTGAGGAATCGAACCCGGGTCTTTGGCGTGGCGAGCAAACACTTTAACCACTAGGCTACCCCACCGCCCAAATAACCCTTGGAGATAGTGAAAACATTTCATCTTAATAAAAGCCTTACCACTCATCCCTTGACTACAGATTTTCTTATGGACAGGTCATGATGACATGAAATAGTTCCAAATGAAACTTGACTCAAATCAGTATCTGCCAAATGTTTTAGTTTTTAGCTATAGGAACTTACCTTTTTATATTGCATATGTCCCATGAAAGTGCATTTTTTTTTAGTAATTCTTGGATATTTCAGACGCCATGCTTCATGAATGAACAGTTTCTAATTTTCAGCTGTCTGCTTTCCATTTGTTCTTTCATGCAGAGTAATATGTTTTTCATGAAAATAATTTCCTTTAATTGACATTTATTTCATCAAACAGATCCGAAATTGAAAACTTCTGCTTGGCATTTTCAGTGATTTACAATCTGAATACTACACTTTTTTAAAGAAGATACTTAAAAATATTTTCCTTTTCAAAAAAAAAAAGTTTAAGCATTTTACATCTGATCTTTTGCTTTTCAAATAAACTGTGGAATTCAATCAATGAAAACATGAAAAATATTCTAACAATTTGTTGAATACATGCATTAATTATTCATTGGGTTTTTCTCTCAGTCATATTTTTGCACATCCAACTAAAAAAACCTTTTCTCCATTCCCGCACTGTCAGCTAAATTATGTATGGAATTTCCATATTGATTAATCCTCCAGCTTTGCAGATTCTCCAAGACACATAACCTACCCTTAAGCCCAACAGTTTCCCCCATTTAGCATTTAAAGACATACAGCCAGACTCCAGCTGGTACCACAAACATTTAATCAACGACCCTCCCTGTCGCTAGGTTTCAATGACAACTTCTAACTGATGCTGTGAACCCACATGGGTGCCAGAATCAATACTCAACTCTTCTGTTGGTTACCAATTCCGATACCCTCTCTTTATCAATAGCAAAATCAAGGTCAAGGTCGGGTCAAGCAGCAACAACAATGCTTGCGAAATTGTAACGTCAGGGTTGTGTTACGATTGATTCATTTCCGTGTTAACAATGCATGACAGTATTTAATTTCATTTTGTGTGATTGCCATGCTTGTGTATAATGCAGTTAGCATGACCATCAACCAGAACTTTCTTAAGTGCCAGACATTAGAAAATCTTAACAACCTGAATTCGTACACTTGGGTGTATTCCTACACTTTCCGTGCATGTTCATTTCTTTTAGAGTGCTGACCAGCCCAGTGTTGTGATGGTCAGCATTAGATGACAACTACCGGACCATGTGGCTCTTAGTAACAAAGTAGGCAATAACCTTAGTGGTTTTCCGTGAAGAGTCATCCAGATGGGAGCTCCTAGCTAGACTGATTGCAGTGTCCTTATGGATTATTAATCAACAAAAGGTAAACAACAAGTGAACAACTGGTCAACAAAGGACTGACATAAACCAGGTAAGAAAGACAAGACTGGATCTGTGCGAGAAAATCACAAAAGGGTTAATTTGTACTAGTGCATTTTTTAACACATATTATGATACAGTTCTGTATATATAATATTTATACCTAAATGGATCTGTTTTAAGGCAGTGATAACATCAGAGACTCTTACTTATTTAGACAGCATGAGTTATATATTTCTTCTGGTATTGTTGTGTTAAGTGCACATTCACAAAAAACTCATTCAGACTTGCCAATGTTTGGGGTAGATGGGAAGGTCATCATGAATGGTAAGATCAATGGTGGGGGTATTGGATCATCCCCCTCAATCCTGGGGAATGATTTCCTTCCCTTTAACAACCGAATTTGTCGTAGAATCTCCATGGACACTTTTAACAATAGAATCTCCATGGACACTTTTATCAGGTTTAATAGAAGAGTAGGTTTAATAGAAGACCTAATTTGTCATAGAATCTCCATGGACACTTTTAACAATAGAATCTCCATGGACACTTTTATCAGGTTTAATAGAAGACCTAATTTGTCATAGAATCTCCATGGACACTTTTAACAACAGAATCTCCATGGACACTTTTATCAGGTTTAATAGAAGAATAGGTTTAATAGAAGACCTAATTTGTCATAGAATCTCCATGGACACTTTTAACAATAGAATCTCCATGGACACTTTTATCAGGTTTAATAGAAGAATAGGTTTAATAGAAGACCTAATTTGTTGTAGAATAGAAGACCTAACTTGTTGTAGAATCTCCATGGATACATTTAACAGGTTTAATAGAAGACCTAATTTGTCACAAAATATCCACTGACACCTTTAACAAGATTAATAGAAGGCCAAATTTGTCATGGAATCTCCATGGACACTTTTAACGGGTTTAATAGAAGACCTAATTTGACGTAGAATCTCCATGGACACTTTTAATGGGTGTAATAGAGGGCCAAATTTGTCATAGAATCTCCATGGACATTTTAACAGGTTTAATCAAAGACCTTCATGAGTATCGATCTACACAAATGGGATATGATGACATGTGTCAACCAAGTGAGCAAGTCTGACCGCCTGATCCCAATAGTCCCCTCTTACAACAAGCATGGTTACTGAACATCAATTCTTAAACCTGCATCTTCAATGGTTAAGAAAGTAAAAGAAAGACCATGGTAATAAATAGGGTTGCAGCATGGATCAGAAACTTTTCCTTCTTCTCAACAGTTGACTAACTCCCAAAACACCATCAAGGGCAGCAGCTGTTCAGGTAATACCAATACTTATTACAGGTTCAGCATGCATGTCATTCTGTCAGAGATGCCTAGTGCAACCACCACACATCCTATATGATAATAGGTCAGTGCACTGACATGTCTGTGATACAAAATCTGCCACTCCTCGTAAGCATGTCGTGCAATGCTCTCATCGAGTTGATCAAGAATCATCATAATTATGTCAACACTGGTCAAGTTATAACTGACCCATGTCAGAGGCTTTGGGGTAGTCTAGTGGTTAAAGCGTTAAAGACCCAGGTTCAATTCCCCAAACCAATACAACATTTGGAACCCATTTCTTGTATCGCCTACTGTGATGTTGTTGGAATATTGCTAAAAGTGGTGAGAAATCGTACTCACTCACTCACTCACTACTTGCAATTGATATAAAAAGACAACAAGAATAAAAGCTGATGCAGGTTTACATTTTGTGAGCAACTACCTGATCCTATTTCTTATGAAGATATGGTTTCGAGGCTGGTGATCTGCCCTCAATCATCTCAGGATAGATCTTACCACACAAGTAGCGAATGTCTTGCATGAATGGCTTCTGTAGATTAAACAAGACTGATTCCACAACGTGGCATCATGCTCAGCTTGCTCATGTGTGACAAACGCCGTGTTCAAACTGTCAGAATGTATTTCAGTAAGACGTATAATTATTGGAAGACAATACCAAAGTAATGGAGATCAATCTCCCTGCTTGAGGGACATATGGTTGTATTTTCCAGACAACTGATTCCTACCACCACACAAGGAGTAATACAGCACTTAAGACTTCAGCAATGATGATTTCCTAGCTAATTCTGTAGAATTAATCTAATCAAACGAAATCACCTACCACCAAGCCCTTGATTCAACATAGTAACAATCTCATTTGTCTGGCTGACCGCAATGAATATGATATGAGTGTCGTCTGTCGCAGCTGTATGAAATCTGAATGCTTTGAGTGAAGGTACACCAATATCTCAAAATGATCTAAGCACAGCTTTAATCAAGTATATTTTTTTCTATCCATTTAGTCTTATCATTATTTTGGCATTTAAATAATGGCACTTTGCCATTTGGCATCCACTGGGAATTACAGTATCCAGATTCCCAGAAAATGAATTCAACACTGCTATCAAGAACTCATAAAACTTTATACATATGATTCCAAATACAACATGTTTTCGAACAAATTTAAAAACAATGTAACTTTGTTGTTGTTTCTTTCTATTTGACAGTCATTTGAACATAACATACAAAAACACTTATGAGCACACATTACCATTTTAACTTCGAAATTATAGAGTGTTTTTTGTCCACAATTCTATCTCCAGATATGAACAGACATGACATCACTGAAAATGTCTACCTGCCTCAATTAAAAGTTGAAAACTGAAAATGCATTATAAAACAGTTTCAGTTTATAGGAAAATTGACTGTAAAAAGGAAATATTCTTGAAATAAAAACTAAAATATGAAATTATTTCCTTATTTGTGCAGTGATGTCTGAGTTGGTGAAGCCTTGTCATTCCCCGGAGGTACTGCTGGCCAGTCCAGAACGAGATGATGACCTGTCTTTGGAGGAAACCACATGTAGGTACCGCTGTAGAACATACTTTGTATACTAGCCATGGCAGTCATGACTAGACTTGATCAAAATTGAACTATCATGTTAGATGTTCACTAAGACTCACACACAACAGTCAGGTATGACTGCCACATGTTCCCGAATATCAGTCACCCTGGCTCCTTCTGTCTTCAAGGCCAGGGTGTAGAGCAGTGGGTAAAGCATTCACTTGTCATGCTGACGACCCTGGTTTGATTTCCCACATGTGTACAATATGTGAAGCGTGTTTCTGGTTCTCACGCTGTAATATTGCCAGAATATTGCAAAAGCCTGGGTAAAGCTAAACTTTCTGTTTTCAAGGGACTCATGGTTCATTTTAGTAAAGGGGCAGTGGTGTTGTCTAGTGTTTAAAGTGTTCCCTCATGATGGTGAAGACCCGGGCTCAATTCGATACATGGGTACAACATGTGAAGCCCCTTTCCGGTGTGCCCCTTCCTGATTTGCTAAAAGCAGCGTAAAACCAAACTCACTTTGTAAATATTTGATGAAATTGATGAAAGTAATAGCGTGGCAAAATGGGACAAATGAATTTAATTAGAGAAAGAAATGACACAAAATTTGACGTTCCATTTCTATCCAAGTGTCCAAATTGTTATGTTTTCTTCCTTATCAGGCTAATTGGTTGACTTGCTGTTGCATGAAAACAACTCAACAGCAAATTAATCTGAATACTTTCAACACACATGCACAACTTTCAACACACATGCACACTGCATTAAATATGCACGATTTTCTGCATCAGAACAATCCCTGAGTGTGTGAACTGGTCGAGGAGACCTCACACAGAACAAGAACAAATGACTGTCCCTTATTTGAGGCAGAAGGAGACAGGTGCATCACTGTTTGAATCCCACTAAAGCTAGACCAATTTTTCCCATTTTGCAGATCTCCCAGTCATTTTTTTTCAAGAATGAAGGAGAAAACATCAAAATTAATTTTCCCTGCTCAGAAAAAATATAATTATCATGTTTTTATTGGCCCAAAATGTAAACACACAAGAAAAATATTTTAAATTGCTTTTTGTCCCATTATTGCCAAAAGAAAAATACTTTTAGTGTTGAAAAGGAATATTATTTAGATTTGTGATTTCATTTTTAGTTTTTTCCTCCTGTCTTTAGGTTTTCTGGATACAAAAATCCATAAAACAAGAAATCAAATTGCTCTGGTCTAACATAGTCATCATTGGCACAAGCTGTGTCAGGTCAACTGCTTCTTTACTGCCAGGCCATTCTGGACACATAATATATATATTACCATTATCCACAGTTGGTTCAAAGATGATCCTCCAGTTGAGAGCTTGTGGCCTTGTTAAGCTTCCACATTTCATAACAAAGAGTTGCCTCCCTTGGGAGAGCAAAAATCTATGAAGGAGAAGACATGCATATGTCTACAAGTATTATAAATGTGGATTTTTTAAGAAGTTAACAAGAAAGATCTACATATTTCTACATCAAATTGATGTAACTGAAATGCTATTTAACTACACCAGGAGTGGTATAATTAAATAATGAATAATGGTTACACTAATAACCTAGGTTTGATTCCCCGTATGGGTACAATGTGTGAAGACCATTTCTGGTATCTTCTTCCACTATGACATTGCTGGAATAGTGCTATAAACGGCATAAAACTAAATTCACACACTCACAGTAATTACTCCATTCATATTCATATATAATAGCAGCAAATCTCAAGGATGCAAAGCCCCAGTACAGTTTGATATGCATTCACTAACTGAACTGATATTGGATGTAGAAAATTGCACTCATCAACTTTTGTGCTTGCCTTATGTTGCAAGTGTCCTCAGGGCAAAAGGTTTGGAGTGTGTGCATGTTATTCATCAAGGTTTGTGGGTCAATTTCACTCTCTAGTCATGCTAATGTATACTGCTTTGAAATTGGTAAAAACATCAAGATTGATCATCACTTGCAAACAAATATGGATCGTTCAATAATCAACGTCTTAGAATAGAAAAATCAGAAATTGGAATTACTTTATCTTTGGTAATAATCAGCAGAGTCTCTACCTGTACACAGGTGTTATTCAAAATGAACAAATATTAGTTTCAAGCTCAGTAAATTTGCTGTGACCTTGGACTTTTCATGTCATGACTTCCATGTCTGGCTTCTGAACTGCTGTGTGGCTTCAGCCAAAAAGCATACATTCACACTTTAATGCACATTGTATTAAAGGCGGGTGCTCAAGGGTTGGACCATTCATATATCACTGCTGTTTTGTTTATTGAGCCAAATGACATTTGTTTCAGCCAATATGTGGAACTAAAATGGGTGGATGTTTCATATTTATTAAGTTTCCATCAGGTAAACAACACCAACATCAGCAAACTTCATCCATTTTGTTTCACTTACTGCTCACCCTTAACATTTGTGAACAGTGTATAAAAGTCTGTGCAACAGTGATGGGTTTCAAAGAGCCTTCACACCTCTCAGTCGCCATGGTCTAGTGGAAAATGGGTGGTGACGTAGCTTAGCAATTCCATTCCCCACATGGGTACAATGCGTAAAGCTCATCCCTGATATCCTCAACCATTCTATTGCTGGAATACTGACAAAAGCAGTGTAAACATAAACCCACTCGCTTACTCTAGATCATAACACCAGCCTGGAGATTGAGCTCAAATTCAACTCAACTTCACAAATGACGTCTGTGAAGGGAGCATCTGCCCGGAGGACTAACTCCTCATGGCAGTTAGGGACACCTTCTTGGCCTTTGGAAAAGACATCTGCCTGGAGAGCAAACTTCATTTCTTGTCACTCCTTATAAAATTATGACAGGGGACAACTCTTTGGCTCTATGGAAAGAGCATGTGATGAAACACATTTCACCAAACCTCTAATGCTAAATGATGTGGAGCAAACCTCATTCCTTGCCACTGCTGATGGCATGACACACCTTGATCCTTGGCTCTGTGGCAATGGCATGTGGTAAAACGTCATTTCACCTAACCTCTCATAACAAATAACATGGTTTCCTGTAGCAAGAGCATTTGCCAGTAGAGCAAACCTCATTTCACCCAACCTCTCTTAACAAATGATGCCTTGCAGATATCGCGTCTGCCTACGGAGTGAAACCCCACAACTTTCACAACTTGCAACGAGCCCTGGATGCAATGGACCTATTTGTTCCTCATCTCCACACAAGAACTCACTGGGAACTCAAACTGCGCATGGTCACCTGAGTCTGTGTGGACATGATCCCACATTCAGATCAATCAAATTTCAAATGGTTTGAAAGGAGACTCAAGCCAGCATTGAAATTTCAATCATTGATTGCTAAACATATCAAGGCAGCATCAATACTGATGAACTCAAATCCAACTGTGTAATGGTTCAAAGTGATATGGCTCATGTCTCAAGTATCAGGAAGTTCACTGAGCATACTTCAGTGGCACAGTCACAAGGAGTATCAAGAACCTGGCTTCAGTTTCAAGGGTTCACTACATAGCATTTACCATTCTGATATGTTCAGAAGAATGTTGATGATATAATTGCACAAAACAACATTTGATAACTGATTTTAATATAATCGTCCAGAAGTGAGTCTATACAAAGATTCAAACAGTGATTTAGTGTTGATGATATAATTATACAAAACAGATCATAACAGATTTTAACAAAGAATCCAGTAGTGAGTCCTCATGAACTCATAGGGCTCAAATAGTGATTAACAGCTGATGACATACTTATACAAAACACTGGGTAAATGATTTTAATATAATAGTTTGGTAGCTAAAGCTATTTTTCAGTTCTAACCTTACATTTTAGGTCCACAGTATTTTGCTGCTGATTTATAATGGTTTTGTCTAAACTATTAAGAATGAATACACATTCTAAATGCCTATAATTAAAATTCAGAGCATGTCTGTATGGTAAAACTCCATAGGTTCCTGTTTAGCATGCAAGAGCACTGTATGACTGTCAACTTAACTTGGTTGACTCGACCTTAGATTAATGATACATGAGCCACATCATGCAACAGTGGAACCTTGTTTATCCAGACATTTTGCCTGATAAACAGATTTCCGGATATCTGAATCTCAACAGTTATCCCCTTTTACACAAATCCTACTGAGGCAAAACACTTCTTTTGTATCATGCTTAAGATTATGCAAGTATTTTGTGAAGTCAAAATCTCCTCAAAGAACTTGTGTGACAGAACATGCGAGGAGCAACCGGGTTATATAAAAAACAGAAATTCTCAGTTCACTCCACTGGACATAATGATTTACTATTTACTCTGTGTCTCCTGCTATGCTTGGAATTGTTCATGAGAAGGGATTAGATGACAGTGTACAGTTTGATCACTCACTGTTAAGATATCTCATGATGTCCTTGCTTATAAACAGAAGAGGCTGTGTTGGAATAAAATAGTCAGGCAAAGAACAAATATAATTATAAACATGTCAGAGTTTTGCAAGTGTGATATGTGGATCAGTTTCCTCATCAAACATAAAGGCATCAACAGTAGCAAACTGAAATAAACAATAAACAAATGGTGCATATGTGCAGTCACTCACAACTTTCATGAATATCACTAAATGAAATTCTGAATAAAATCAATAAAATAAATCAATCATCAGTCCTGATGCACAACAAATACTTCTTATACGATGTATGTGTAACATTAGGAATAAATTAACACTGTTATCTCCTGGTAATCATCCCTTTGATATTGGATGCCCGATGATGAAGTTAATTTGTATTTTCCACCACCATTACCAAATCAGCCACTGGCTTCACTTGTTATGTGTCCACCATGGCTATCATATCCCCTTTGTTGTTTTCACATGCTCATAGATACAGCTACAGCCTCCAAGCTTAGGACATGACGAAAGAGCAAGTATATGTTGCAGAAGTTGACTTCCACTAATTTCCCCCTTCATGTCCATCACATCTAAATGCCATTCGATGACTTCGTATCAAAATAATTGTTCTCAATGGACCATAAATTTCATTCCAGCTTTTCTAGAGGAAATTATTTGGCCAGTCACCTTGACAATCCCATGCATGATGATACTAGTGACATCATTTGGGGAAATTCTGAGACATCTCTAAAGCAAGACCAATGTGATAAACATATACAAAGATCTCATTCCATGGCAGAAGAATAAAAGTCAACTATCATCTTTTCTCTGAAATGCACATATATTATGTTAAATATGACTATGAAGTATTTTCATCAAATATATTACAAAGGAGAGATTTTCTAGATTTTCAGAAACTGTGGTAATGTAGACTTGCCTGGGCTGTATTGGGTATATTTGTTTTAGGGTCTTCATGATAGACTAGACTGCAATCTAAGTGTTTTGATGCATGAAGACTCTGGGCCTTCTTCGTCATAGGTGCATTCTTTATTTGGAACAGATTGGTTTGAGAATTGGCAGACCTGTGAAGATCTGGGTAAGATTTTGCATGTTGTGAACGGTGAAGATCAGGATCAGGCAGACAGGCCCATTAATGTGTCAATGTAGCCAAATCACGTACATCAATGCTCATTCTGTTGATCACTGGATTGTCCGGTCCAGGCATAATTATTTACAGACTGATGCCATACAACTGGAATACTGTGCAGCTTTAAGCAGTAGACAGTGTAATGTGAAGAGAGCCAAATTAACCACCAACACATCCAACACAATGGACTCAACACAGTAGCTGGTTGGGCAAACTGATATCAGCTGATTGGACAAACTGATAAGAGAATATAAATAAATTAAACTCAAGTCTCTGACCATTCTTCTACAAATCTTTTGAAACAATTCACAGACAATCTTCTAATGAGAAGACAGAAATGAAACTAATTACCAAATATTAAATTCTTAACATGAATTTTCAAAGACCTTTTCATCCAGAATTACAAAAGCACATTATGTGAAACCTAGGCACACAAACTGCACTGAAAGCCCATTAAGAAAATCAAATCTTCACATACATTCAAATTTGAAAATTAGCTAATTAGATAATTGAACCATCACTGCCATGACCTAATCATGTCATTATTTGTTCCCTGAAATCAATAATGGCCCAGTAAACATGTTAACATCTATATCGCCATGCAGCTGTTGCAGCGTGTTCCAGTTTGTTTATTGTTGTGAGCCACACTGCATTCACACTATACATCAACACATAGCCCGGGATAGTCAATCACTAGAAGAAAACTTCTCTCCAATGAGATTATAAGTGCACAGCACCGATGCACCTGACTGTGTCAACACATGCACCATAACTGAGCTTTACATCGTTACTGACAACCTACCAACATTTCTCAATCAATACTTTGCGCAATATATAACCGATTAAGTTGGCATTCACGCACTACACATGGAAGCTAATTCCATTGAAACATCAGGATCGCAGTGTTATTATGCTGTGCTAGAAATTAGTTTTTATATTCACTACACTGCAAATATCATCGACAAAGTTGCGATCAACTTAATGTCTGAAATGGCGGTAGAAAATATTACCAGTCCTTGAATTTCACAGGATTGGATCGCAGAAATTTGCCTTTGATTTCTGTTTAGGTTGAAAAATATTTGAAGTGGATATCCAGTTATAAAAAACATGACAGTATTTAGATGGCGTCTATCACCAAAACAGAACAGAGTATAAAAAAGTTAAACCCAAATCTCTGACCATTCTTCAACAAATTAGTTGAAATAATTCTCAGACAATCTTAAGGGCAAACCAATTTTACTTCTTGTTTTACAGACTGGTTGTATTTTTTCTAGAATAAAAAAAAAATAAATAAAAAAAATAGTAAAAAAGTAAAATAAATAATAATAATAATAATTTAAAAAAATAAATAAAAATCATTTTCCTTGCTCAAAAAGTAAAATCCTAATGTTTAATTAGCCAAAAAATGAAAAAGTAAACTTCTTTCAGCTTACTTTTGTTCCATATACACTTTATAATTGTAAAATACTTTTAGAATTTAACAGGAATATTACTTTCGTGATTATATTTTTATCTTTCCCCTCCTGCTTTCAGGTTTCTGAGAACAAAAATCTGTAACACACAAAATAAAACTGGTCTCTCCTAATATGCAAAAAACAGAAACAGCACTGTTTGATGATGTCCAAAACATAAAACTGAAATAGATAATGAAGGAATGATTCACTCTTCCTCCACGTTTGACTTAAGGCCAGCAATTTGCAGCCAGCGTATCCACACACATGGAAAACCCAGATTTCTCTCTCTGATATATTCATCTATCAATACATTGTTGATGGTAATGAGAATAGGCAATTACTCAGCACTTATCCATATAGTTTTTAATCACCTCATGGCTGTGTATTTATTCAATCATTGAATGCTTTCCGGAAGAAAAACCTCATTTGTATACGACATCATTAGGATAATCAGTCAGTTTAAGGTTGGGATGACAATGACAAGAGATAGCTCATGATTAAATCAATTTCACTTCAACTTAATGTGAAAGAGGAGACCAACACAGAGTTGTTTCAATTTGAAAAAGGCTGAGACCTCTTTCCTCAGGTGTTTCACACGATATTGCGACTACCATAACGTTCTGTAACTTTAGCCCTTGTGTGAAACCAGAGTGTAGTAAAATTATGTTTGGTCAGTAAACTCTCCTAATCTACGTTGTTCTTGTTTTCAAGAATATAGGTCATTGGTTCAAATTCATGATAAATTTGGTCTGAGTTCTAAGCATAATACTTTAAACTGAAGTTTGCAGAACAAAATTTTGGAAATGCTGAACAAAGTTACATTTTAACGTAAACTTATTGGCAAACTTCTTAATGACCTTTACCTTGTGAACCTTGTGGGGACATTAGAAAAATAAATTATAGGATGGATGTTTTTTATCTGTTGCTTAACACAGCAGTCCAATTTTCCGATTTTTAAGACAGAATCATAGAGTGTAAACATCATGATCATGGTTTGAAACAATTTTATCAATGATGAGCTTGACATGCAATAAATATATTGCAAGTTATTCCATGGGATTTGATTGGCCAACTAATCAATTTTTATTTTGCGCTTATGTTTCCCCAAATATTGGGTCACTGCCATTTAAACTGTTTCTTGATTGGCTTACAATAGAATGGGAGGGGCTTGTGTTGCACAACTCATTTTGAGCAACGTCTGAAGTCTTGATTGTTTTTATACACACCTCAAGAACTGATTTCAATATATTTTCCATTTATTGAGGTGCAACTTGGAAGAAACATTGCAAATTTTGTACACACACAAAATGAAGAGGTGTGTAAATTGATTTTCACATTCCATGAACAAAATACATAATGAAGATCTTAAATTTTGTAAAAAATCAAATGTGCTGTATGGAAAATGTTATTGCATGTGACGGCCCCGTAGAGGTCGGATAGTTTAAGCTTCCTGCTCACAATCTTCTGAATCAACACAGACATAAGTAATGAACACATTTCCCCTGCATCAATGGGCATACATAGTTCATCACTATACATGGGATCCACAACGTATGCGTGATGGTTGAGCTTGTCTGCTTATCTTACAGTAGCCCATGAAAGTCAATCAGTTGTTTCTTATCTTTGTGCTGGATATTCGAATTAGGGATTTACCTAAACCTGCTCATAAGCCAATATCCAGACAAAAATCTACGGCAATTGACAAAGACAATTTCCAATGTCAGTTTTAGACTGTCACAAACTTTCAGAAGTAACAGTACAGTAAAAATGTCTTTTCAGAATATCAGGATTTTTAAAAAGAAACAAAAAACGGAAAAACCATTGATGTTGTGTGAGGGCTGGTATTTGTTTGGTATACGTTTGGTTGGATTGGGATACAGATGCCTGCTTGACAATGACACAGATATCTGTATCGAAATGTCACATCACCTGAGTAAAGAGGTTGCTCAACCATAAAGTTTGTCCAGATCTCGTACTAAGAATGTTAGGATTTTAAGGATGTTGACAGAATCATTATTATCTCTTCTTGAAGCTTTGTTGCTATGTTAACAGACTTCTAAGGAAATACAATGGGAAATTTGAAGTCATATGTCATTTGGATTCTGATTATTGGTTCTTAATGGCCTTAGAACTGTGTCATGCAAAGTGCATTGCTACTCACAAATTACATACAGTTGATTGTATATTTATGTCGAAGAAGGATGAAATAAGTGTGCATGTCTATTTGTCATAGAACTTAACAGCTGCCCACTCAGCAGGTTCTTTGTTTAACACCTCACTCATCACTATCTAATTGCTGCAGATGCTGCGGCACAATGAGGAGACTCTCACATTAATAAATAAATGTCGCAATTAATCCATGTAATTGCCCTCATTACAACACTGAACACAAAGTGACAATTTTTTCATAATTGCTCTAAGCAAATACAAATATATAGACTCAATAAACATGAACCATCCAACCCCCCTACCCCAAACCAATAAACCTAAAAACCCCAAACCCAATATATATGCAGAACAAATTAATCCCAATTATTGTATTTCTGAATAGATGCCTTCATCCAAGTGTTTCTATGGCAACAGTTTTTGCCATCAGCCATGAATTGCTCGAAAACCCAAAAGCCCCTCATAAATCAATCAATCAAAATGTAGATTTCAAGGGAGAATCATCCATGAGACGTCAATATCCTTAGAGAAAGACCAAACAAACACAGAGCCCGTTATTAACGACTTGTATATTTCACTGGTTAATAAAGCCCGTACATCCACACCAGCTGAGCTAGATGTATGACACATCGGCCAGCATGCTGATGTGTGCTGCATACACAATACAAGCGTACATATCCCGAAATGTACTTGATTGACTTGGATACCGGCCTTGGTCAGAATTAACATGCAATCAGAAAGCGAGTCTCCTCCCAGTGAAATGGACAACGCCGATAATGAAGATGACAAAAACACCCTCAAAGATAAAGGTAAGCTTCATGGTAGAACAAGAAATATAGACCCGGCCATGTCAATATCATGCGTATTTCATCTGGTGGTGTTCATGCTGTGAAACTGATCAATACCGAGTCATAGTGCTTTATTGTGGTCGGCCCATCCAGTGTACATCTCAACACTTCACCCTACACCCAGTCTGACGACAGTTCCCCAATACAAAATTCAATTGATTGATCTCCTGTGTAAAAAATGTATAATTATAATGAAGATAGATGAATGAAAGGAACGACCGAATACCACTGTTAGTGCATTGAAGCTGTTACTGATTTCATTCGGTTCCATAATGGCACATTCGCAAGTTACACAACCCAAATGGGTAGCAATCCTTCTCTATGGTTTACGAAACTCTCATTAACATAGATATTGATATTTCAGTCTGTTGTATATACCATGCTTGTTTGGTTCACACCATCATAACAATAGCACAGAATATGACGTAAAAGCGTCATACAGCACTATTCTTATCACAGCCACTTACAGACGTAATTTGAGGACAAACATTCTTGTAGTTCTAAATATCAGAATATTATTTCGAAAGACTCTTCACGTCGAATGTAAAGAAGATTCTCACAATTCAACGATATTGATTTTTAACCCTAGGCAAGCCATCAGTGGTTTGAAATGGGAACGGTTAGCTTGTGGGATTTCTGAGTCACTTGAACATGATCAGAAGCTTGACATTTTCAGAGAAATTCAACACAAAACTTGTGACAGGTAATATATTCAAATTACATTCCAAGCACATCTTAATCTAGGTCACCCAGTCACAGGTTCAGATATAATTACATTTCTCCATACTTCATTCACAGCAAAAATTGTTGTTTCACAGCAAACCTAGTCAATGTCTAGACCAATGAAGCAGTCTGCAAGAAAAATATGACAAAATGTTGTCAGAGTTGATTTCAATCCTATATTTAGATGAAAAACTCTATAAATGATTTTTTTTTAAAAACTGATTTTGTCAAAAACAATTTTTTTTCACAAACTGTTTGGCTATCCTGTAAATACCAAAATTACCTTGTTTGGCCTTACTTTCATAACCTGATGAAAACCCATTTGTGGTGTCCCTTCCCGTGGTATTGCTGGAATACGTTTGTATTGCTAAATGTGGCATAAACCCCAACTCATAACCTGATGATGTTCACCGCCTTCCACCCTGACCTGAAACATTACTTGCCTGTAACAGCAATCCTATTATATTCCTGTCACCTGTGGCTATGTGAGACTAGTCCAACTCGTCAAACACTTTGATGAAGTTAGCATCTAACCTCAATTTCCAATGAAATAACATTGCACCATGTTCCCCTGGGTGGTATTGTTGTTAGGACAAAGTAGTGAATGTTTGGGGGAAGTTCAGTTACATTGGCCTCTGTAAACAGGCAGACATGTGACAATGTACGCCAGTTTGACTTCTAAATCGCTCTTGGGTTTCCATCCTCCTGTTCTAAACGATATGTTACATGTGGTATTTCTTCAAGGCAAGAGACAATAAAAACATGGTGCTGTTCACCTAGAGAAGGGGTACCAAGATGGTGGAAAAGCAGCACTTTCACAAGTGCTGACAGAGTTACTGATTCATTAATCTGTGCAGTGTTGTCTAAAATTTCACACTACTCAGCTAGCCCGTGACTACTAAATCGCACTGAGGACAACTACATTCAGAATGATAGTAGTCCTCACTAATTTAGGCCATGATTCTGATCCTCTCTCACAAAGATGCTATTTTGCTTCAAATTGGAACTGAAAGAAACTGACATAATATGAAAACAAAGTTTCCATTCCAGTGTACTTTTAAACTGCCCATGAGCCAAAGGGAAAATACAAAAGAATATTGAACTGCATCATGCTATGTAAATTGAGGATAGATATAAACGAACAGGAGTGACTTCATGTGGATACACAACATCAATGCAATGGAAGTTGCAATGGATGTTGTCCATCCATTAAAATTGTTCAAGCTCATCATGCCACTCAAAAAAGATATAAATACATATCGATCCCAAGTAAGTCCCAGTGGCAAACACTCTGGTCTTGCTCAAGCAGCACTGGTTACAGATGTTTTTAAACTCTCAAGGACAATTGGAAAAAAGTTGACAAAATACTGGACTTATCTATAAAAAACAATATTCTCCACACAGACAACATTCAAGACAGTAATTTCATCCAACCACATCTGAATATTTGGCACCATCTTCGATAGATTTAAAATGGGATGTATGGACTTTGAGCAAAGCTTAATGAAGCACAAAGAATTTAACGAGACGTGACTTTGCACAAGTGACATAAATGGCAGACTGTTCGTTTGTTGTTGTCTATGCTGAATCCAACAACATTCAACTTATACCACAGTTAATCAATTCTCAACCAGACGAATTAGAGGCTGGCATTAGAAGCATCGTCCCACGCCATTTTGGAACAATGATGCGCACTCAACCATGGCGTTGAGTCTGACACTGCTCCCAATTTAGTTGCTTTAAATCAGACTCTGCAGAGCCACTCCAAGACTGTTTGTCATATTGCTTAGTACAGCTTTGTTAGCTGGAGTCATCAGAATTGGACATTGGTCAACTGGTTTCGCCATTACGTCAATACTCAATAATACAATCAAGTTATACAAGTAACTACACACAATACGATGTGATACATAGGTTTTCACAGTAACACATACCATGCAATAACGATAGAAAATTGTCTATCTCTTCTTAAAGTAAAAGAGATACGATCCAATGAACGAAATCTTACCTAGTTTACTGAAGCATTTGCTTGTCACACCTTCGACTCAGGTTCAATATGAATGTATAAAGCCCATTTCTGGTATTATCCGCCATGTTATTCCTGGAATATTGCTAACAGTAATGTCGAGAATCGGACACCAAATCCATTATCGATTATCGGAGGACTAGTGGTGAATGATTATCGATTATAATTGAAATGAATTCATAGATAATTCTGTTTATTCATACAACAAACATTTATCAGTATATCTCATTACACTCACGATAGATGAAAAATCTATTCATAGACAGGTTATAGCAGTATTTACAGTTGTGATGAATACGAAACTAAGAATACAAAGCATATGGCATTACACGTTTGTTCGTAAATATTTGTAAAACTTAATGGTTAGTTCACTTTATTCAAGTGTGTTATACTAAAACAACATTATTTGCATTTATTCAAAATTGTTTTTACAAGCGATAATCATTTTTAATCTTTCTTTTGATCAATTTTCAATAATCACAACACCACTAGCTAACAGCGCTGTAAAACCTCACCTACTCTCTCGACGCACTCATCATTACATTGCGCGTTTATTTAGAAATTCATTTCAGTGAAGGTTCGGGATATAATACTGATCTTCAGTAACCAATGCTTGTCATAAGAGGCAACTAACGGAATCAGGTGGTCAGACTTGCTGACTTGGCCAACATGTCATCGGTTCCCAATTGCTCAGATTGATGCTCATGCTGTTGATCACTGGATTGTCTAGACCAGACTCGATTATTTACAGACTGCCGCCATATAACTGGAATATTGCTGAGTTGCAGTGTACAACAAGTGTTTGCCACAAATATGGCATTGTCCCCCAACGCTAAATAACAATAAAATATCGACAACATTGACCTTGAAAATAAGGTCAAGGTCACAAAAACTGACTGTCACCACATTTGAAGATATTGGGTACAATAGTTCATTACATACCGCATTCACAAGAATTGGGACGTGCATACATACAGACGCCGCTGAATACATAGCTCCCCCACTCCGCATTGATGTGAGGGACAACAAAACTCACTCACTTAATCTTGGTCTAATGCTATGGTAATCCAGTGAACCTTGACCTCCAAAAATATGGGTCCCAAGGACCCTGTTTATTAATTTCAAGGTCATTCCAGGAAACAGAAAGATACTTTAAGTACTGAAATGGAGTAGTATACTGATCTATTTGATATTGAAAGTCATCAATTGCAAGAACTATATACCTTGTCATGAATTTGGCACAATGTATTTTGTTCTACCCTCATGACCTTTCTGTAGTCATCTGAGAGTACTGGATGCACATACAGAACTCTAAATGCCGATCAGCAGGCAGGGCAACAACAAGTTTCATCTTTTACTCTCTTCTGCTGTGATGCAGTTGGAATCAAATCAGCAAGCGTCTACTCCCTGCAGGTGCTCTGTTTACTTGACAACCAGGCAGACTAATGGACATGCATAGGAAAATTCAAGAGTTTAAGTTTTATGTCTAATGGCTCCATGGAAACCTTACCCAGCATGAAATTCGATCAGTGATTGAAGTGTGTGCCTATTTTAAAGAGTTTGTTTGAAACAAAATGGAGCGTGCTCTGCTAGTTTCTGCTTTGTGTCACAGTCCCTGAACCATATCATTTTCCAGTCCATCAGCCATTCCTGCGATCACTTAGCCCTAAATGACTGCAGTCAAGATTTTCCACAAACTACCATCTCCTGGGTTCCCTTTCAAATGAAATTCAGTAGCTTGTTTTTCTTTGATCGAAATTATATATTTACAGAAGCTAGGCATTGGGTTATGTCAACCCTGGCAATTGGCACCCTCCCATCACTGACAGTTGCTCAGATGCAGTTGAGCATCATGTGAACTGCATCCAACCTTAACCAACCTATAATCTTCAGCCAATTAATATGCATCTAAATTACCATGGGAAATTCACACGCAAAACAACACTAGCTCAACTGTAATAAAAAGATCAATACCTGTCATACTTCATATGATCTCACCGCTTCCAAATGAACAAGCCAATGAAGAGTAAATATTTGTTTTTGAATGATGACTGCAACAATTTATCACATGAATTCGGAGAGATAGAGCATACCTGCTTTTTCCAAAACTCAATTTCATTGACCACAAGATGAGCAAATGAACCCCCTCTAAATGCGTGCACTAAACATTAAAACCAGAATTAATATTTAAAAATGAAGAAAACTTTGCTAGAAAGTCAATATTGGGTAAAGTATCCTTCCTCCCTAAGTAAAAAAATATTGCAGTTGCATTGAAGAATGCAAATGTGATTTCATAACCATGAGGCTAACATTAGACACTTATTGAATTAAACATGTACATTTATATGACTGATGTGTGTGATAGTGATGACCGTGGCAGACAGGATTCTCCATCAGTATCTTGTTACTTTGTCTCATGCATCATAATACACAATTGGACTGCCAGCTTTCTTCTCATTGTCAAAAACACTGAATTATCTTCGTCTGGAAAAAAGTGTTCCTTGGGAGGCAAGCTTTCTGTCATGGCGACCTTTCTCCAATTTGTCTGCAATCTATTCCATGTCACTCGATGTTTGAGGTATGGATTTTGTGAGATTCTTCTTGGGCTCATTAACAATCCACTGCAATAATTTGTTTTCCACACAATCAACCAAAACAAAATTCTTTCTAAATCCTCTTCATACAACTCAAATCTTTTGGCCAGGAAGATGCTAAATCACACTAAAAACACCATCCTTCTTGAAAATTTACAATTCAAAGTTTCAAACCAATTAGTTTGATGCTTTTTCGGGGGATGTTCATTGGGAAGACAGCTTTTTAGAAAATCAAAGATGGCCGCTTGGTAGCCATACTGAACTAATCAAAGTTATCATTCTTTTATCCCAAAGTCGGCAATACGACAGCTTGAAAACAATCAAGTAGGGACTCACATTCAATCACAATATTGGACTAACCAGCCCACTTTTGGACAGCCTCTTGGTTGGTGTAGTGGTTGATGCGTCTGCTACAAGAGCAGAAGGTTTGTGGTTTGATTTTCAATGTGTCATACCAACACATGTTAAAATATTGTGGTTATTGTTATCCTTAAATGGAGTTTGTTTGTATCAGTACTATATGTTCAGAGACTAACTGTCAGTCTAAGCTGTCCCCTACAATAACAAGGAAACAAGGAAAGGTCAGACACCCTGACTTGGTTGACACTTGTCATTGTGTCCCAAATACAGTGGCCGACGCTAATGCTGTTGATCACTGGATAGTCTAGGTTCCCAGTAATTACAGACTGCCGTCTTATAGCTGGATTATTGCTACAAAAACAATCAAACACAGTATCATCAATTTCAACAAGGACGTGATTTTTGTTAGCAGTTTTAAGCCATAATAATAATGGAGCAGATAACTCAGAAATTCACATCATAAACATTGATCCATATATTGGAGTATGATGACATGGAATCAGCCAAGTCTGGTCATCCAATCCATGTTGAACCTCTTACGACAAACGGACTTCTGGGGATGAATATTCCTACCCAGAATTCCTATCATTACAGGGACCGTGTAGCAACACGTATGCCAGCCTTATCATGATGATCGCAAAGGAATAATTGTCCTTGTTATTGTCTCAGAAGGTATTCAGAACAATATCGCCACATTAGTTTCAACAAGTAATCTCGGCGGTAGGAGAAGTCACACTATTTTATTATCTCCATGTCTAACCGATAAGGGATAATTCTGTAAACTCCATCACATTCCCTGAACGTGATGGAGCAGTCCTGATGGAAGATAGACACCATACATGATATGTTAGTTTCTTCATCAGGCTGCAAAGCATTGTTAAGATCATAACACTGTCAAGTGAAATATATTAGTTTGATTAAAATAAATTTTGAAGTCATAGTTTGTGACATGTGTGAACTTCATGATAATTAATTTGGAGTGTGTGAGTGAGTGAGAGAGTGAGCGAGCAAGTGAGCGAATCTGCAGTGTTAATCTGTCCCTAAGCAATACATTATTCGTAAAGTCCTAAATGAAGCAAGTCTAAATTTTTCTCAGATTCAGGAATCTCCACCATGGCTGGGGTTCCTTTCAATAGTTTCAAGAATGTACATGAAGACAAAATCACAGCTAGGTCTACTGGCCCAATCATCTTCAGTGCTAATATTATGAGATCAGCTTACAAGACTGTAAAATATATTTTATTTTAACAGCTCCATGTATGATAGGGAGCAGTAATATCTTCATAAACGTTTTACTTGACTATAGCGATGAACATACTTAACCATAGTTTGATCGTGGTGCCATGTTACCATTGCAACCCGTGGTCAAGAAAACAGTGCTGTAGGGTCAGTTAATGGTCTACATGGGAGAACTTGGGAGTCAACCATGTTCAAACGGGAACAGTAGCAACTTCACATTCAAGCTAACCACAGAGATCTTTGAACATGTTGAACATTTATGGGTCTAACCACCCCCAAATTATAGGATCGCTGAAGTTCAAAGTACAGTCATAACTATGTTGATCTACCCTTAAATATATCTAACTATGTTCAACAAAGGTCAAATACGGGTATATTATGGTCCACTACTTTCATCCCCTACTATGGTCTGCTACGTGCATGTCTGTAAGATGCATACAACTGATACTTTAAGGTATGGGAGTTACAGTCAGATCAGCAGTATGGTCCACTACATGTATATCCATATGATGTGACTGCCGCTTTACACTACGGGAGTTACCATGAGATCAGCACAACAGAAGCTTTACAGAACTGATCCCTGATGCTGGGGCAGCTGCCTTTCTGCCAACAACCAGATGTTTGTGAAAGCTAAATATTCTTGCATTGTGATTCACAACAGCATCACAAACGATCTTGTCATGCTTCATGATTTCCGCAACTGTTTTCTGAGTATTACTTAATGTTTCTCGACACGCTACAGAGCACAAGATGAATCGATGTACTCAATGCACCATGATGCACCATTGTACTCAAAGCACCATGTTGTGCAAGTGTACTCAAAGCACCATGATGTACCACTGTACTCAATGCACCATGATGTACCACTGTACTCAAGGCACCATGATGTACCACTGTATGCAATGCACCATGATGTACCACTGTACGCAATGCACCATGATGTACCATTGTACTCAATGCACCATGATGTACCACTGTATGCAATGCACCATGATGTACCACTGTACGCAATGCACCATGATGTACCATTGTACTCAATGCACCATGATGTACCATTGTACTCAATGCACCATGATGTACCATTGTACTCAATGCACCATGACGTGCCAGTGTACTCAAAGCACCATGATAGAATACAGTAGTTATTGCATCACAAAGTCTGCAATGATTGCAGCCATGATCTCTTCTAGCACTGCCACAGAATATACAGATTCAACAACAGTTATTCCTGGGAAGCATAACACAAAAAAAGAGGCAAATTTTATGTCTGTATTGCAGATGATTTCATGGAGAAATGGACACTTTATCAGCATATAAAGCCATTGTAGAAACAGATTTCACGCAAATTCAGATCGATTCTCACTAATGACGCCTATTTCAAAACAGCAAAGACAATGACAGACTGGACTAGAAGCGAAATGTGATCTACAGCAGAATTTCATTAAAACTTCATCAGCAGTGATCCAAGATAATATACCTCATCACAAAACAGAGCTGTCTAATCATTTCAAAACTAGGCCAGGAGGTCAGTGGTTGTTGATTTCAGAGCTTGTCGATTTCAGTGATATGTACAAGAAAATGGTTTACCTATGAGACCTCATGCTCTGCATTCAAACTTCTCCATCGCTACGATCCTGAAATAACTCTATTTGATAGATTTCAACATTTAATCTAAACTTGTAATCTAGCAGCTTACATAAAACTTGTCCAAGTATTTAAACAGTAAATCAAGATGCTACGACATTTTGATGAGACTTCAAATGTCAGAGATCTATTGTGTATTTCTGACTTTCTTAAAACTTACAGCAGAGTTTATGGCTCATCAAAACTTTTTAAAAATATGTGAAAATGTCAAATGTTATGATAGTTTCATGTTTTCTTCTAAAGTAGACGGCAGAATATAGCTAAATACCTAACGAGGAGACAAGGTCATCAATATTCCATCCACTGAGTTCTGTTTCCTGATTAGACATTCATGTCCAGAAAATACATACCACATTTAGTTTCCACATCTACAATTGTTTTTCAGAAAATCTCTTCATTGGCAAACATGTGCATACAGTTAAGAAACCGATGACAAGGGCCATAACTCTGTAAGAATATGTAACACGGTTTCTGGTTTTCAACTCCATCAAGACATTCAGGTCCTGAAAACAGATTCCAAATTTGGTTTCCCTATGTATGACAGTTTCTGAGAAAATCTGTGCTCATTGGGGCTACCATACAGTAAGTCAAGAACTGCATGACAAGGGTCATAACTCTGTTACAAACTGCAACTCAATGAAGACATTCATGTTCTGAAAACATATACTTAATCTGGTTTCCCTGTCTGCAAAACTCTGTCCCCATCATCTTGCATGGTCAGATGGTTAGACGGAGCTCAAACCAATATGGCCCTCCCAATTTTTGGTGTGAGATAATGATGACGTTGATATTTTGGTATTTGAAGCCTGGCAGGACTAACACATGTAACTCTTCACAAGAATTTGCGCACTTATTTGACAAGAGAGAAAGCAAGGTCTATGAAATACTTGCAAAGAAAATACAGTGTCAGATTTTAACAGTATTTTGAACTTTACAATTACTAGCATACTGTCAACTTTGTTTAAAGTCTCTGAATCACTCTTAAAAGTGATACATATAAAGGCTAGCATTTATGGTTGTGTTACAAAGCTGACATCCATAACCTGTTGCCTTTAACTTTGCTTAAGCATTAAAGAAAATGGTAAATATGAATGTTTTTTAGAAGAGGAAAATCTTCTTGCAATGACATTCTTGACACCACTATGGTGTTTACGTTAGTAGCAGTAAAGAACAATTTACCACTTGTCTAGCCTTTTGGACTTTCATAATGTATATATATATACTGAATAATGAACATCAGCAGACATGTTGCTTGTTCCAAATGCTTATCCTATAAACACTGTGAGATACAACTGATTGCATGGCTCTGACTGGAACATTCTCAGGTTACTGTCAAAAGCAGGAATTTTGCTTACCATGTCATCAAGCAAAACACATTCAGTTCCTTCTTATTTATTCTATTTTCATCACTCAATGCTAACAACTAACTCCCTTTTTCCTAAGCCATCAGCCATCTGCATGACCATTCTATTTCTAAACTGAGACAAAAACACATTTACTCAAAATAATGATACCGAATTACTACTCTATAGGAAGCTTGATCCCTCCATTTAAAAAACAATTTGTTGGCCACCAACTGTTCTAATTCACTGAAGAAGAGTTGATCAACGAAACAATCCACAATTAACAGCAAATTACACTCAAAACTGTTGTTGTGTTTAGCTGATCTCTTGCCCCAAGGTTCATACCCCACGATCCATTCTTTATATCGCTGAGTGTCATGGAAAACCAAACTTTGACAAAGTGGTCTACTTCAAGGAGCAAAGTGATGAGCTTAACATCAATAACACCACTTGCATCAATAACATCACTTGAAATTCCAAAGGGAATAAATGCATCCTACTCGTCCAACATTCCCACTCTAGAGGTTCTCCCACTGCAGACCCTGATAGGATCCAGATATTTTGACCGGACTTGGCGTATTCCAGTGGTTATCAATCCAGCAACTGTCCACGGCTACTAGTATGGCCATGAAAATGGAACGTATGTGTTATCTATAGATACAGCAAGTTAATCTGTTATTGATTAACACTTCGAGATAAATCTATATGTTTTGTGTTTGTAAATGAGTTGCCATCAATCAAACACTGGAAGTAATAAGGACAAAGAATGATCCCTTTGGAGTTAAATATTTGTAAGAAAGAAGCCAGGTACATAAGTTCTGTGAAGGAGAAATAGCTAATTTATATGTCTGTACTTTGAAACCTATTTAAGTGTGTTGTTTAATGGCATCTCAGCAATACCTTAGTGGTATGACAGCTGCTGAAAATATAAGACTATACTCTGGAATATCTTTCTTTTCTTATGACAGATGTTAACATCCTCTAATTGCTTGTTTTATGTGTATCTTTTCTAAATGTGAGTGAGTTAAATGTTCAAGCCACGCTGCACAATATTCAAGCTTTATGGCAGTTGTATGTAAATGATTGAGTCTGGACCAGCAAATCCAGTGATCTACAGCATGAACATCTATCTAGGAATAGATGACAGGTGTCAACCAAATCAGTGAGTCTGACCAACCAGTTCCCAAGTCCTTTTATATAGTGCCATCTCCATACACTATGTGTTTGCTCATAGCATTACAAACATGCCGTAATGTTAACTTAAACTCTGTCAGCCTGACCACCTGATCCCGTTAGTCTCTAACATTATTTGAGAAGCTAAGAACAGATATGACTACAGATTATCAGACATTTAAAGCTTATCCTCTGCTGTGTGATGTTATATTCAAACTCTATCAAGGCTGCCTGAACATTATCTATTACTACTAGATTAGTGAACCTAGTGATTGACAGCATGAACATTATCATGTGACATCATAAATAACATGGACATGATTTTCGAGTTAATGTCAGTGACAAGCAAACAAATGTCTGTTAGGTTCTCAAGCATTAGATTGCTACAAAAAGCACTTATCTTATCCAGAATTTCTTTCTTAAATTGTCAGCATTCCCATAATTTTCTATGAAGTGCCTCACATGAAAATTCACAATTCCTGCCCCATGGTTGCAAGTCACCTAGTAAACTATCTTCTAGAAGTAAGGCCACACAAGGTCTATGGAATCGCTTGTATGAATTTATGCAATGTAATTCTTGTGGATCTAAAATGGCAATTGCCTCTAGTGCTCATCACAGGACAATTTGCACAGACAGGTCTCCAAGACTCTTGCTGCAATAAGATCGTAGTCAGAGATGGGGAAGATTTGTAAGGATGGAAAGTCTTCCCACTTAATCGTGCAGACGTTGTTGTGCCGTTGTGGTCTGCATGTTTCATTATGCAAGGGCAATTTTCGCAGTAGTTGTGTTGTGCATGAATCATTTGGAGCACAATTTCAATACACACTGAACACAAAATTGGTTATATTACAAGGAATCGTGTTGTTTTATGTGTCTGTACAAACCTCCAACATGGTCTCATAGCTCTGCACACCACTGTCTCGCAGAGATTATAGCAGACATTCAGTGATTTGTTCTCGTGTAATATCACCTCACGAACAGCTTTGTATTTCATCTAAACTGGATATAGTGATACCATTTGCTTTTGTTACTTCAAAGAAATTGTTCCCTTGTAATATGATCGAACAAATGGCTTTGTGTAACATTGAAAGCAGATTTAGTGTTGATATTTGCTTTCATTATTTTGATAATGGCGAATGACGATGATTGATTGTGAAGCAAGTTTGTTAGTAAGAGCACTTTGTACTACAGATATCCAAAACATTTGATGTTTGGGTTTTTTTTCATAAAAGGATAAACCTAAGAAATGTTTTTCATGGGCAACTGGTTAAATTGGGGTGGGAAACCAAGAGGGTCGATTGACCCACCAGGTTAATTAGGTGGGCCTGAGTGAGTGAGTGAGTGAGTGAGTGAGTGAGTGAGTGAGTGAGTGAGTGAGTGAGTGCAATATTGCTCCTCTGTCTACAATTTCTCCACATTATCAAACAGTTGACACAACTGTCACCATCAAGAGACTCAGAGCCCATTCTCCAGTGTGATAACTGAATGCTATATCAAAGAGCTGCCCCTCTTTTTGGGTCAATAAAATAATTCAAATTCAAAATTTAATCAGTTCTCACTTTATTGATGTTGTTTCCTTCAAATGTATCCTTTGCTTCAGTTTCTATCTCAATTCACACACAACTGACACCTCAATTGACAAACAAGGTCCATTACAGTCACGGTAATAAAATTTAACATGGTAAACAAAGTTAGCAGACAATAGCTGACAGGTTAGGTGAGTAAGTTAGTTCTTAACAAAGTTTTCCATGGTATTTTTGTCACATAACGTCATGTCACTTTGGAGGAAAGTGATGTTGATCATTGTAGGTTACAAGTTCAGACTAACTTATCACACCAATGTGTCCATCTATAAAGTGACGACCTATGAAGCTCTCAGTTCAAATTTGTCTTTAACAACCCATTCTTGTTGTAAGAGGGGACAAACAAGATTGGCTGGTCAAGCTCGCTGACTTGTTTGACACGTCACTGTATCCCAATTGTGTGGATTGATGCTCATGATGTTGATCACTGGATTGTCTGGGTTTGGACTTGTGTATTTACAGACCTTTGCTACATAGCTGGAATATCGATGAGTGTGGCATTTAACAACAAACGAACAAAACAAAAATGAAAACACCAATGGTAATAATCTGGGATTATAAATTTGGTTAAGTTAAGAACTTTGTTATCTTATTGTTAAATCTGTCCCAAGTTTGTCAACATTTGTCTATAACCAAATTCAATTTTCTTAAAGCCAAAGTCAGATTCATGTGAGTACAATCAAAGAAAACAATAAGCATGGAAACACAACTGGCAAAATTAGCCATGAAGTTTGAATAAAATGATAACTAACAGCTTTTTGGTAAGTTTGCAGACATTTCAAACCAAATTTCCAGTTTGACCATTTGAACCTCTGTGTCAAGTGTCTAATAAACAATACAGGTGTGGTACACTTATGTATGCACTTAACTGGACACACAAAATGTGATTACAGATTCAAGAAAAAATAACTGGGTTTTGCTTCATGTTTAATCTCTATGGTTTAAAAGTATCAGTTTCAAAATGATACAGAAACATGCATAATGTTTCATTAATAATATACAGATTTTGAATTCTTCCAGATTTCTAGAACACCTTTGTCTCATCTATTCCATTTTCTTCCTCTCACCGCCCTCTAACTTTTTGATAATACTAATAGTTCACTTTTTTATGTGCATTTTCAGGATGAATATCTTGCTCAAAGTGCTGTTATTATTAAACCAAATAAGTCAAACTGCCCGTGAGGCACTACAAGGTTCATAGTCACATGACTTATACCACCAGGTACCCATTTTCTGCTGGGTGAACAGAGGCAATTTTGAACAAACTGACCTGCCTAAGGTCAGATCACGTCTGTCACATGTGCTTCGTTGTGGGGCAAGACTGACATCATTGAAACACTCAGGAGGCAAGCAACAACGGTCACTCATTCATGGACTCTCCATGTTCAAAGTTGCATAACTTCAACAGATTTGTGACCTGAGCTCTATGGACATGACCACTTGGTATATGGTAATTCAAAGAAGGAACTAGACATGATATGACATGCTTGTGGCGTGACAAGCATATGACACCGAATGTAATTACCTCAATACTGGCAGACTAACCCACAGATATAGATCACAAGAAAGCATTGTCAGTCAAACAACAGGAGTCCTTAATGAGTAATGATAGAATACAAGTGTCTTACCTCTTCTGGAGTCTCTCCGTACTTGTTCTTAAGATGTCTGTCGAGACCTGGGTACCCCAGTAAGACTTCAATCACATCTGGGAAACCATACTTGCTGGCAAAGTGCAATGGCGACTCCCCACTCTGTCGAGGGATAAACAGCACAGTTATGTTTTCATAAATCAGTGAGACAATGGCCACAGAAATGGTGATTTAACAGTGAAATGAATAATTATATGATCTGAGGATTGTTAACATGGTTAAGGGAACATGAACACCGATTTTGGTGTTTTGATCATGTTTTCTTCCTGAGCTTTGTCGGTTGTTTCATGTGTCTTGTCCTAGCTTAGTCTGATTGTTCTAGCTTAGTCCGATGGTTCCTTAGTCTCCTCTTTGCTCAGTCTGATGTTTTATTTGTCTCTCTTAGTTCAGACCTATTCTATTCTATTCGTTTAGCCTTAGTCAAGACTGATATGCTTAGACTATATGCTTAGCTTCCGTTAATACTGAAGTTCTATTTGTCTAGTCTTGTTGAAGTCTGAGACTTCAATTGTTTAGTCTTAACTCTGAAGTTTCCGCAGTCGACAGTGTTCGACAAGTCTAGTCTAAATTTCGTCTGATGTTTCGATAGTTGAATCATAGTTTTGTCTGAAAACTTCAGTCCCAAGTTCAATTTGTTGAGGGTTAAGTTTGGTGTTTGATTTGTCTAAAGACTAAAATATCTCAGGCCTAGTCTTGATTAGTCAGATGTCTAAGCTGCACTTTAGTTCCTGAGGCAGACAGACTGCTATGCCAGCTTCAGTTATTCTCTATTCAAATAAAATATAAGTTCTAGATTTTCAGATAAATATAGTTTATCAATAAACTCAATACATAATGTATATCTTATGCACCGAGGCTGATGCAGAGGGGAGAGTGTTATTCCTCAGTAACAATGCATAGGAATGATATTCATTCTTTATGCCTAATGTTCGTCTACATGTAACACAGTCCCTAAATTATCCACATTTTAACTGTTACTGTTCAAACAAAGAAATCCAAAAGAATTTGATGACTTCTGCCGATTGTCTTTGACCAGCTTGAACCAAGACACTGATGGCTTCATTGACAGGTTCCAAATATATTAGGAATATTTTAGTAAGAGTTTAGTTTTATGTCGCTTTCAGCAATATTCCTGGTACATGGTAGCACTCAGGAATTAATCGAGGCTAGACCAGACAATCCTGTGCTTAACATCATGAGAATCGTTCTACACAAATGGGATATGGTGACATGTGTCAACGATCCCGAACCTCCTGATCCTGTTAGTCGCCTCTTACAATAAACATGGGTTGCTAAAGACCCGCTCTAACCTGGATCTTCACAGGTCTATTTCAGGACGAATCTGCTCAGTGGGGCTCTTGGAATAAATACTGCTGTGTAGGCTGTAGACTCCAGTGTGACTCCAATATTTCCAATTTTAAAAGCAAAATAATTCTTATTTCTGAAACCAATTGTTCAAGTGTGTACATTAGCAGACTAAATAAAAGTTTGAGTCTTAATAGTTATAGATTTATCAAGGAATGGGCTAAATATAAATTTTAATATCTTTTGAAAAATAAAAGGGATGAGAGTTAATTATGTGTGACCTTCCAGACTGTGCCAACAACCTCAGATGGTGCTGATGAATGCTCTTTATGTCAGCCTCTGGGTGACAGACCTGGCTGTTGTGAGAAAGAGTCATCTTAAGACTTCGATCACAATAGGTGGTTGTCACTCCCATAGCTTGCTTAGAAATGCTGTCTGACAAATAGTTATTGATATATATGTAAAAGAGTTGTCACACAAATAGTGTCCCAATGAACTGTCATACAAATAGTATTTGATATTCTGTTTAAACAACTCTCATACAGAAGCTTCCGTTGGTCACTAGGAACTGGTGTCACACAAGTAGTACTTGATACAACTTTGGAAGTGTTGTCATACAAGTAATATTTGATACAACTTGAAAGTGTTGTCATACAACAGTAAATAATATCCCCTTAAAAGTGGTTTCATACAAGCAGTGATTGGTATCCCTTGACAGCAGTGTCGAACAAATAGTAATTAATATCCTCTTGAAACTGCTGTCATACATATCGAAATTGATACTTGTTTGAAACTTTCGTGATACATATCTGACCAGTAATAGATACTCCCTAGCATGTAAAACCTTGCATCCATGTCAAGGCATTTGATTTCAACGCTGTTCAACAAACCCCTAGACTTATTTAATGTTTAATTGCTGATCTGCAGGATAAACTGATCTAGCTGGTGCTGTGGTATAGAATGCAGTAGAACACAGACAAGGCATCGGTTTGACATATTCATCATGTTAATGTGACGGCATATTGAAGGTCTTCCAGCCTTTGGGTAGGACACCATAACCATCTTCAGTGTACCCAAAGATTGTTTGACCTTAATGCAGGAAAATATCAGGCTCTGGCCCAAAGGCACTGTCTCTGCAGAGTCAAAGACAGCCGCAAGCCTTGCTAATGATCGGACTATGTGTCATTTGGGGAGAATTGAAAATATTATAGTTCTTCTCTGGGGTATATATAACATCCTTGTAGGTAAATATGATGTATTTGGCATCTGAAACTAACTCTCAATACCCAAATGTTATATACTGATATGTATAAATTTCTGCACAGACATGATGTGATGTTTCATTCTGCCATCTGTTTGAGCAATGAACATGATGTATCTAGGTCTTACCTTGGGTATATTATAGGTTGTTCAATGGAATGAAATGGGTGGGTTGATGTACCCTCTATGTAAGATAAACAAACATAGAGGGTACATCAACCCATGTTGACACAGGTTCAATATACCATGTGGTTGATATCTGAAGCCAATTTTTCATTCCCCCGCCATGGTCATGCTGGAATGTTGCTAAAAAAGGCTAAGCTCACTCTCTTGCCTACTCAAAACTGCCTTCTCCTTCTGGTAAAAAATTGTTGTTTTTGAGGCAATGATACATAAACATATGAGCAAGAGATTTTATAATTACACTTCAGTGATTTCAACATTTCTTAACATTTGTTGTTGAGCATAGTGATGGAAGTGCTACAAGAACGTTTCCAAAGATAGAAATGATATATTTTCTCTTCCATTTCATGTTTCTTAAAAAAAAAGATAATCACTGCAAATTACACAGAAAGCAGTAAACATATTTTCAAGTATTTGGTTTCAAGAGCGTGGGCTTAAAGCAACAACAGTACCAAGGTCATATAATGTAAGCTGCATCACTTCTTGCAGGCTTAATGCCATTCTTTGTGCCCTTTAGCACAAAAGCCAAGTTCTTATGTCTTGAGTGTTATACATTCAATTTGAATGTATGAATAATACTTAACCTTTTCCCCCATCAAATGTCTCGGGCACCACAGCAGTGTCTGGCTTACTGCTCAGATTATTTCAGGAACAGTCAACAATGTATTTCATTTGGAGGAGCTTTTTCTGGGAATACTGGTTTCTATATAACACTTCAGAGTGCTTGAGGTTTCCATACAAGTTGTTTTGGAGAACCCTAATTGTAACTGACTGAAAAAGGTATTAAACTACATTTTTTGTCTGTATTTGACCAAGGACAGACTAGCGATGGTGTTTTTATTTCAATTAAATGGCAGAAGTTGTTTTTATTAAAGTTAAATGGAATAAGTACAAGCTTTAAATCCACATAATCTTATATGATTTCAGAAGTTTTTACATCATCAAAAATTCACAAATTATTCACAAGAACTTTTCTTGATACAAAATATTGCATTCCATACATATACAAACAGGGTGGTGTGGTAGCATTGTGGTTAAGATGTTCACTCATGACACAGAAGACACGGGTTCGATTCCCCACTTGGGTAAAGTGGGTGAAGCCCACATCTGGTATCCATTACTATGTTATTGCTGGAAGATTGCTAAAAGTGGTGGAGAAACTAAACTCACTCAAATATATAACATGAGAATGGGAACATTGAAGATCTTGAGGGATGCAGAAAAATAGTGCATGTCTTGCGTATTGCCATAAAATTGGTAGTGTAGCTCACTTAGATTTGTAGCTAAAGATTAAATGGATCGTTAACATTGTAGATCTTGTGGGATGCAGAAAATAGTGCATGTCTTGCGGATTGCAATAAAATAGGTACTGTAGCTCACTTAGATTTGTAGCTAAAGATTGAATGGATCGTTAACATTGTAGATCTTGTGGGATGCAGAAAAATAGTGCATGTCTTGCGTATTGCCATAAAATAGGTACTGTAGCTCACTTAGATTTGTAGCTAAAGATTAAATGGATCGTTAACATTGCAGATCTTGAGGGATGCAGAAAAATAGTGCATGTCTTGCGTACTGCCATAAAATAGGTACTGTAGCTCACTTAGATTTGTAGCTAAAGACTAAATGGATCGTTAACATTGCAGATTTTGTGGGATGCAGGAAAAAGTTCATGTTTTGCATATTGCCATAAAATAGGTAGTGTAGCTCACTTAGATTTGTAGCTAAAGATTAAATGGATCGTTATCATTGCAGATTTTGTGGGATGCAGAAAAATAGTGCATGTCTTTTGTACTGCCATAAAATAGGTACTGTAGCTCACTTAGATTTGTAGCTAAAGATTAAATGGATCGTTAACATTGCAGATCTTGTGGGATGCAGGAAAAAAGTGCATGTCTTGCGTATTTCCATAAAATAGGTACTGTAGCTCACTTAGATTTGAAGCTAAAGACCAAATGGATCGTTAACATTGCAGATCATGTGGGATGCAGAAAAATAGTGCTGCCATAAAATAGGTACTGTAGCTCACTTAGATATGTTGTAACAGTCAAATGTCAACTAAGGGAAACATTAAATGTTAATGTCACCAAACAGTTTTGGATACATTCTGAAGAGTAAGAGTTATTATATTAACACTAAAATCTAAGAATCTCAACAAAATAACATTTCAATGAGAGGATAAACTTAATGTATCAAGTGCTCACACCTCTAAGGGAAATCCTTTCAGAGAATTCAAGAGCACGACTATAATGTAGAATGTTTACTAACTGAACATATGTTATAACCCGCTACTTACCACCAGATTTTCTTTCATTGTGGATATGAAAGACTGGAGAATGGTCATAAAATGGATGTTTTCAAAATATCTCTTGGAATCGCTATGAAGAATATCAGACTTGCATGTGGTCAGTGTGCAATGTCAAATCATTAAATGTGAAAAAAGAATGGAACTTAGCCCATTGAGCCCCACTACTAACTACACATTTGAAGATCATTACATTAAGAACACAAATGGTTGAATTATCCTTATACGATTTCAGCTTTTTATTGCCACTGAAGTGCATAAGCTCAAAACCATTATGGAAAATAGATGTCAGATGTTTTCCTTTCTGTTAGCTGAACTTGGAATAACTGATTAATATAAACTCAGCCTTTTTTCTGGAACACTGAGAGACAATCAACTCAACCCTGTGTCTGGAGC
Source organism: Haliotis asinina (assembly GCF_037392515.1). Taxonomy (NCBI): domain Eukaryota; kingdom Metazoa; phylum Mollusca; class Gastropoda; order Lepetellida; family Haliotidae; genus Haliotis; species Haliotis asinina. The sequence continues at coordinate 50,097,782 of NC_090281.1, forward strand.
ACTTAGCAACTCACCCATTTGTCTGGAACACTGAATATACAACCAACCCAGCCATTTATCGAGACACTGAGATACTACCAACTCACCCACTTGTCTTGAACACTGAGACACCACCAACTCACCCATTTTTCTGGAACACTGAGATACTACGAACTCACCCATTTGTCGAGACACTGAGATACTACCAACTCATCATTTTGTCTGGAACACTGAATATACAATCAACTCACCCATTTATCAAAGTTCTGAGATAAAATCAACTCACCCCTTTGTCTGGAGTATTGAGGTACAAGTCGACCAGGAAGTCAATCCGACGTGTCTGTGTTTCTGCATTGTCGTTGGTACCTGCATACAGCTGTTTGGTAAACTCTTGGTCTAGCAGAGTCTCAAGGACCAGCTTGGCCATGTCGGGTTTGTTCTTGTGAGCTGCCACGTGGAGAGCATTGTAACGGAGACCTTCCTGCAAGGGACATAACTCCATAAATACCACAGATCTTTTGAATACTAGAAGATTACAAATGGAGACCCTTGTGCAAGGGACATAAATCTGTACGTCAAACAGCATACTTAAAGATTACAATTGGAGAGTTTTGGGCAATGGACATAACTCTATATATATATATGAAACAGCATACTTGAAGACTACAATTGGAGACCTTCCTGCAAGGGACACAACTCATTCCATCCTGCATGCCAGGAAGTACAAATTATATGTGACAAGCAGGTTGCAGATCCATGTGTCAATAAAGAAACTTATGAACCAGCTTGATTGTTAATGACAATTAATGTGTTATGAATAATTGGCAGATATCATGGCTTTTGTTGCTCATCTTAAATAAATTTCACAAAAATTCATGTCAGAATTGTAACCAGTGTTTAATCTACACAGGACAGACGAACAGTGATCAATCATATACAACTATAATCATTAACCCTTGCAACAAGTTATTACAAATAAGTTGCACATCCAGTAGGAGGAAACTCCACATATGTGCCAGAAAATCAATACGTAATACATATGCATACAAATCAGTGTTCAACACACTGGTGTGATGGTCTGGGTCTAAACTAACTCCTGTGCCAGTGAAAAAACATAAGTGGTGATTGAGTTTATTTCAGAGACAACCAAAGTAAGACAGGTTCTATGTCATTTGAAGTCAGCAATGACAAAACTATTCAACATACTGGTCTGATGGTCTGCATCTAATATAACTCCTCAGGGACCAGTGAAATGACATAAATGGTGATTGAGTGTTACTTCAGGGACAACCAAAGTAAGACAGGTTGTATGTCATTTGAAGTCAGCAATGACAAAACTATTCAACATACTGGTCTGATGGTCTGCATCTAATATAACTCCTCAGGGACCAGTGAAATGACATAAATGGTGATTGAGTGTTACTTCAGGGACAACCAAAGTAAGACAGGTTGTATGTCATCTGAAGTCAGCAATAACAGAACTATTCAGCTTTAATGAAATTACGTATAAGCTGAATATGCAGAAATTAAGTGAAGTAATATCATTTTAAACCCTTTTTGGTCAGCAGCAACAGGGCCAAAAGACATCCATCACATTCAGTAGGAAATTGTTTTGGTTGACCAATGCCACACCAGGTTAATTCTAGGTGGGCCCCTTTTAGATTTGGGTGTTTGAAGTTTTTAGCAAAATGAATGTAATGAATTTTTATGTTAATAAACTGTTACAATAAGCTCATAATTTTTTCCTGAGATATGATCATTCAAGTTTAAACCAAAAATTACTAAAAGAAAGATTTTAGAAACACCTAAGCTTTCACTGGCTGAACTTATTATAACAACCAAATAGGCATATTACTGCACGTGGATTAAAACTGGTTGACATCATCATGATAATAGTTTTGGGCACGATTGCAGCAAACGATAATATTTATAGCCTCACATTTTCTTAGGCTGCACCTGCAGTTTTGGGATGCACTTTACAAATATTTCGTGTCCACAGGACAAAACTCAGATTTCTGTCAGAAGCAATTTATATTTTGATGCGGAAATGCTGCAGAAATGCATCCAAGGTGTAACCCTGCTGTACATTTTTAAATGTGGTGGTTCTATTGACCACTGATCAATTTTGGTCAGCATCAGATGGACCGTGTACAGCGTATGACAATTAGTCTTTAACTCATAGTTAAAGTGGTTAAAGCAGGTCCTTTAAACATTTATTGCCATGCTATAATTGTGATGCAGGGATACGAATGTCAAACAGCTAGTTATACTTCATTGTTACAGAATTCTTTACATCCAGGACGTTTTTGTATTTTACAACCTTTGAGAAAGTGACAAATGATGCCAGTTATCTCCCCTTATTGGCTGCGGGCTTGACATTCAGCAGCCCACCTCTCTTTTTCAACACCCACGCTAATCAGTTTGAGATTCTTTGAGCAATTTTAACACTATTAATTATTCATATACCCACAGTATGAGCAGAATTACTGTAGGCCATGTCCAATCTCAAAGAACATCACCAATAACGAAACAAGGACAACAATAATAATAATAATAATAATAATAATAATAATAATAATAATAATAATAATGTTCACTTAAAACATCATAATATTTGGTCAAAAATTGTGAGCCTGTTTCAGACATGGCAGAGATGTCTCAGAAAACGAATCTTTATTGGCTTTTAAAATTTTTAGATATGTGATGTTGAAACACAATTCTTTGAAATAATTGTGAATAAAGGACATGTCATCATGGAAACGTGAACCCATAAATATTATTGGAACTACTCCACTTCTGAATCACTAATGTACAAATATATTTTGATAATATTGTATCTAAAGTTAATTTTTCTGCACATACTTTATCAATAAATTCTTTCAACCACTTTTGCAAAACTACCCAGTTCACACAGAAACTAAAAAGGTTATTATTTCTTTTGTATGCAGATGAAACAATGATGTTTCAAAATAAATAGTGGACAGCAAAAACACCCAGACAACTAATAAACTGAAATACAATCCCAAACGAGGGATTGTCTGTCAGCATTCTCTAAATATTTTGTGCAATAGCAGGAAGAAAAGAACAGAATTATATTTTTAAGTTATAATAATTGGAATTCTTCAAAATACATATGTCCTTCAATATCTTGAAATCCATTCTTTACGATTTTTGATAAATTGAACAGAGTAAAGGGATTAGAAATACATGTATATAACGACAGAGCACATTCATATATGTGTGCATAGGATTCGTGAGTTATGTCCAAATAATCCGACCCGTGAAGGTCCGGGGGTAGAATAGGCCTTCAGCTACCCATGCTTTCCATAAAAGGCGAATATGCTTGTCATAAGAGGCGACCAACGGGATTGAGTGGTCAGGCTTGCTGACTGGTTGACATATGTCACTGGTTCCCAATTGCGCAGATTGATGCTCATGTTGTTGGTCACTGGATTGTCTGGTCCAAACTCGATTATTTACAGACTGCCGCCATATAGCTGGAATATTGCGGAGTGCGGCGTAAAACTAAACTCACTCACTCACTCCAAAAAATCCAGCACATCAAATTTAATGGTGTACATGTCAGATGGATGACAGTATTGATAATAATCAACTGTCTTTCCAAAAGGACATGATAATAAAAAATAGGGAATATATTGGTTACATTGTCGTTTATAAAACACACTGTTTCTCTATGATCAACAAGAGCACACTAATTGGGTAGCATCTGACAGACATTAGCTTTTTAAAAATAGCCCCAAAGGCCCAGATAAGCTGCATATCTGGGCAAAAATCGCAGAGAAAGTTTCCAATGACACATTAAAAAATCATTATTGTGTACCAATTACGCATTTAAAAAGTTAGATAAACAAAAAGTTTAAATCATATGCATACGGAAAATATTTATAGAAATCGCTTGCGTAACGAAAAAGACATTGTTAATCAAGCTGTACTGTTAGCATAGGACTAGGGTTGTACTGTCAGTACAGGACGAGTGATGTTTTTCAAATAATTTCCACAATATTCAAGTTGGTTTTGATTAGGTATACCATAAGGCAGTACATACATGCTTAGTAAACTTACTCAATGTTACTTACTTATGTTATGGTAAATATGAACAGAACAGGACATCTGGTCATTTCATAGATACGTTCAGTCAGACTTGTTCAAATTCAGTGTTCTCTCTTTCAAAGAAACTATCAAGTTATTCCTTCTTTGAAAAAAGTTCTGTAAGGTACCATTCTTAATAATAATGCAGCACTAACATTTTCTCAAATTTCACTTGCAAGATTCATATGAAGTTCATATGAACTCTTGAGTGAGACAAGAAGATAGATAAGATATCATGAGAACAGAAGAATTTGTGAGTTTTGTGATTTAAACACTGTAGCAAATAAATATTATTCCTTACTAACAGGACTGTGGTATGTTGCTTTCTGAAAATGCCTCATTAATAAATATCATGTTATCCCAGTATGGAGAATTTAACTCCATTAATGTCAAGAAAAGGTGCATAATGAAAAAGAATCTGTCAGTATATATTACAAGCTATGGCCCAAGGAAGTAAAGAATATGATCCTTCAGCATTTCTCATGAAACCAGGACAGTAGGGTAGCCTAGTGGTTGAAGTGTTCGCTCGTACCCCCGATGACCCAAGTTTGATTCCCTACATGGGTACAATGTGTGAAGTCCATTTCTAGTGTCCCCCGAAGTGATATTGCTGGAATATTGCTGATACTAAAGTGGTGTAAAACTAAACTCACTCAATCTTATCAAACTATGACATAACATGCCCCACAGATCTGTGGACATCTGCATGAACACTGGTTGACCTTTATCCACATTTACAATAACTTAAAGAACTCACATGCAGAATGACAGGGGTGTCTCCACTACTGACAAGGTAGCGAGGGTTACTCCACACCATCGATAGAAACTGGTTCTTGTCTCCTCTCTCAATTGCCTTTCGTAACTCTGTCAAGTCCTGGGTCTTTGGACCTTTGAAGTTGCTCTTTTCAGATGTGACTCCTGTCATGGCATGCTCTAAGTTGCCATTGCTTGGCTGCAGGAAAAAAACAAGCAAAAATAAACATGAAAGATGTGTAGGGATGGTTTCTAAAATGTATCTGTGATAAACTGACAGTCACTCCAGAAACCCATGTTTAATATGCATATAGGTATGAGATTAGAGGAAAGACAAGGTTAGGACTAATGTTGGTTTATGTGCTGGCCTACTGAAATACCATGTGGCAATTTTAGCTTGGACATTTATCTCTGCTACGTTCCACTGGCAGAGAACAAACCAGTCCTTGTTAATGTTATATCCTCTCATAACCAATTACATGGCAGGGAAACAACTAGTAACATCTGCTGTGACACTGTTAGGTGTCAAACTCCATAAACAAACTCTCCTAAGGCTAAATAAAAAAAAAAGAAATGTTTCTTGGGCATTGGCGAGTCACTTTTAATTGTGCGCATGACAATTTTTTGTTGCCATTTTAAAAAAATAATTTTGACTTTTCCGTGTCCCAATCACCCATTTGTCCACTATGAGATGGTGTGTTGCTTGCAAGAATGAGAACGCCTGAAACTACAACTCATTAACACATGCTAAACCTTTCAAGATGTATTTCTGAGAGAAAGAAAAATTAAAATATGTGTTTCTCTCTCGTTACTTATTGTATCAAACATCAGAAGAAAGGTTCTACAACCCTCCTCACTTTTGAAAAAAATGTGCGCAAGAAACACTTAATCTTGTTTATGCAGCCTAAACAGAGAAGATGAAGGTTTGTTATAGTTTTGCTGATTAAACCAATCTTACCTTTGAAATAATTGGAGAAGAATAACTTGGATTACGAGCATATTCTACTGCCTCTGCTCTGTTGCGAAACACCTTGAATCTTGATCCTGGGTGCTTCTTCATAACAGAGAAGGCGGCCATCTTGTCTGTGTACACATACTCGCCTGGAATAGCAGAAGCAATATCATCACTCACAGGATAATGATGATCCAATTACTGATAACATACATGTGTATTGGAAAAAAGTTCTAGTTGCATAAATGACAAGACATTAACAAACCTGAAACTGAATGACCTGGAGACGAATAAGACATAATGTTGAGAATGAAGTCATAGGGGTTGAACGACAACAAATTTACAATCCGTCTACTCGATTCCCTCAATACCCAACTGATAAGGACCATGTATATTAATATTTTATAAGACCTGGCATAAAATATTGAGATACATGCACAAAAACAATCTGTTCCTGACACAAGAAGCTGATACAATTTTCATTTTGAAGTTATTGTCAGTAAACAAAGTATCATGTGGCAAACCAGTGTGTGAGAGAGTGAGTGAGTGAGTTTAGCTTAACACTGCATTCAGCAATATTCCAGCTATATGGCGGCGGTCTGTAAATAATTGAGTTTGGACCAGACAATCCAGTGATCAACAACATGAGCATCGGTCTGCACAATTGGGAATCAATGACATGTGTCAACCAAGTCAGCGAGCCTGACCACCTGAACACTTTAGTCGCCTGTCACAACAAGTATAGTCGCCTTTCATGGCAAGCATGGGTAGCTGAGGACCTATTCTACCCCGGGGCCTTCACGGGTCTGACAAACCAGAATCATGTAGTCCTGTAGGTACGTACCCATGTAATGCTTAAATGTCAACTTGTTGTAGTATGCATCATAGCCCCATATAAAGAACAAAACCGTTTCCTCCTTACGTGATTTTTCAAAGACTGATAACAACAGAATAAAATATGCCATAATTATTATGATCCCATGCTGAACATATGTAATCAAAATACTGTTTGGTAAATGCTATCTTTAAAAACGAATGCCATGACGTTGTCAGTGAATCTGACTGCAGAGAAGAAGCATAGAATGGCAACGAGATATATTCATGGTTTGTTTCAAATTCTGACATGAAAAGATCTTCTGCATCATTATCACCTTGTAAAAAATTTTCAGGCATTCAGAATGACAATCGGTCAATGTCACTGATAACAAAATCACATCAGTGCAAATGCAATAAATTATTCATAAACATTAAAAATAATTCATTAAGTTCAACCGAGAAAGAAATTTATGAACAGAACATTAACTGTCAGCTTCAAAATGTAAAACCTTCAGCTTCATAAACACCTAACAGTAAACACAAAACGATAAATATTTTCTCCAAGAAAAATCCATAAGATGGGGGAGGGGTTGGCTTATAGCAGGTAACTGGCATTTTGGGGTTTGCATAATAATGTCGTATAAAATATAAAAGTTCACTTGCTTGCATCAGCACACAAGAACTTGAAGAAGTGTGTATGGATCCATGCACAGCGATCGATTTTATTTGTACATTCACACGTTTTGAACTTAATCAATACATGATTTACACACTAAAAGTAACAAACAAAAGTGAAAAAAAATTCATTTCAATGAAAATGACCACATTGCATGTTTGTCTTTGTTTAAGTCACTTTATGGGGTAGCTAGCTGTACAGAGTGAGTTTGATTCATGGCACATTCGTGTGCAATTGGTGTTATCATTTCTGCAACTCTTGACAACTGAATGAAAGTGGGTGTTGCCTTTCGTGACTGAAAATAGTAATTAAATTAGTTCTCACCTTCGGTGTTCTTGTCACCTGAGTCTAGAGACACTGCATAGAAAACTGACCCATTGCTGTCGGCGTTGCCTGCTTTAGAATCCTGAGCACGTTGGACATTTTCCGTCGATTTGCTTTTCACTGACGTATTCGTATCCGAGTGATCGCTCGCTTGTTTCGTCTCTGTCGCTTCTGGGGGTTTGTCTCCATACTTATCCGTATACAAATACTTTGCTAACCTCTTCTGAAAAAGTAACTTCGTTGTGGGAGTGATAGGACCAACCGACTGTCCATACGATGTAAGTTTTTCTCTCAAATCTGAAACAGAAAGTTCCTTCACTGAAGATAGCACCTCGTCCATGTCTGTTCTGCCGTTAGTTAGGCGTGTCTTCGTTTGCCACTTATTGATCACATGAGCTGTTGCTTTGAGCACTGTAAATGTGTTAGAATATCGCAGTCAGTCGGTATAAGTTGGCTTGCAAACGTAAATATTTTGGTTTGAAATTCCCACATGTCGATATCGCAATGGTCGCGCGTCATTTCCTTGTGTGGAAGTAACGTTGGATTTGATTGGACATTTCCAATTTAGGTCATGGACTAGCTAGTAGACAACTAATATCATTATTCGCCAAAGCACATTGTTAATGGCTGTGCAACTACGAAACATAATGGTGTATGCTAGGGTTGAATCGAAGGCATTATAACATGAAAATCCGTTTCACTCAAATTCAATTTGAAATGATAATTGCATTTATATTTCCAGGGACCATACCATATCATACTTACATCAATCACGTCACGATTGCCTCAAATATGCTTGATGGAACAATGCTTTATTTTCGGTTTCAAAGAAATGCTTTCGGCTGAATACTGCAATACTCAGACGATAATTATTTTTATAAGATGACAATAATACATGCACATCCATATAAAACCAAAAATATTTGAAAAAAAAACAATGAGAAAAAACAAACAAACAAACCTAAAGACAAAAAATATAATAAAAACAAAGTAAAAAACAGAAAACCGTGACAAAAACAAAGCCAATTATTTTCTGGGACAGTTAAAAATGCTACTAGACAGTGCTACAATATGATCTTGTCGGTGGAGCCTGCGTAACAGGAAGCCTGGGATGTACGTTACAGCATGGTAATGTGTGCCTCACAGTGGATCTTCCTGGTAGGGGGTAATCGCTGAGTCTTGACCTGCTGACCATATCACATAACTCTCACAATATACGTAGAGGCACCTGCAAACATGCTGTCCAGCTCGGGGGATCAGAAATCGTCTTCATGGTGTTACTTGGATAAAATACCTGAAGGTAATGTGTGTTGATCTTACAAAGAATACGGGAGCGCTAGTATGTGAGTTGTTCTGAATGCACATACCTTGTGTGTTGTGACAAGTATAAAGAATTCTGGGCGTCGGTCAATATTGTGTTTCCTTATTTTTTGCGCGTGCTAAGAGCAAGAGGAAAAATGAACCGATACGAATAGTTTTTTCTAAATATATATTTTGTATAACGTTGAAGTCCATCCCATTTACATACATGCTTACAACTCTTTGTTTTTCCCTCGATCACTGGGTGCCAGTCTCAATGGCTCATCATATATTTCAGTCTCAACTCCCTAGGGAGCCTACAACTCATGCAGCCACTATAGGCGCTGATGCCTATTTTCTCTTTTATTTCGTGCTTTTTCTTGTAATAGTAAATAGTTAACAATTTAAGTCAACAGGATCAGCTTTTGCTACAAGTGGCTAAATTAAACATTGTCCACATTAGCAAGTAGTTACTGAAAATCGTATTAATGTACTCACGTATTGTTTCTTGGAATACATCTTCAAGGAATGAAATACCCGAATTTCTGTCTCAGTTTGGAACCGAAAACAATGCCACACACATCAAGACGCATACGTTTTCTTATAATGTGAGATATCTAAGAGACATATTTCATATGTGATGATGTCTACTATTTTGTAACATATGTTGTTACTGAGATTGTACTTTATTGGTAAAGTACAGATTCTAGTACTTTTGCTGAGTAGAATCCCATTTGGGATTCGAACTCGGAGTCAGGCACTTAGCTAATCGCCAGCACACTGTTTTGTTTCTATTTTTCCTTCAAACGGCGAGGCTAGGAAATTCAATATGTTTATATAAATGTGCATCATTTAATCAAAAGTAGTTTACAGGGAAACTGAGAAAAAAGCCTGTCAAACTGAACACATTTGCTACTTTCACCGGTGATGTATTAATAACATAAGAAATTATTTCTCCTTTCAACTGAGGCCGTTGGCGCTAATATGATATGCAACTAGTGCTTAGGCTTACAGTAGCGAAATGATTGATCCAATCAAAATGTGTGTTAGAGATGACTTTTCACCTCTGACCTTACATGGGCGGCATGTGTCCTGAACATCAATCGTTCGGATTTCTTTGAACAGGTTTGCTACAAACTGTGCATGCTATTTTTGTCATCATTTAACAAATTAAGTTTGCCTTAAGATGTATTTGCACCATGACAACTTGGTATATTTGCAACAGATGTTCCAAGGATATTTTGCAAAGTCAACAACCAAAATTCATGGGAAACACCCCCTTTCCACGGTTGACTGATCACTATTATTTTCTCCGCAATTTACAGCTGTCTTACAAGGACAAACTGTGTTTATCGGATTATTCTGATTAAGTCGATATTAATTGGTATCTGTATGTATATTGCACTCTGAATGGATGTTGTCATTCGTTTCATGACTCATCAGTCAGCTGGGCTGTCAAATGGAGATAGCCGACCTTGTTGCATTTTACCAACAAATATAATAAGCAGTTTTTAAACGCGATAAATGGCCTAGTTCTAGATTTTTCCATGGTGTCGGCACTAATTCTCTGAATAAAATATCTTCTAACTCTTTGAATAGTTAATTCTATACTTTTTTAAATGCATTTGATCAAGTTCATGACAACTTTGAAGTGACAAATCTGTCCAAACATTATGCCGTAAAATTGTGTGTTCTTCGAATATAGAACATGAAATGCTATAATGTGGAACCTCTTTCAACATTTTATAATCAAGAATTATTGTTAATTTTTGCAGTGGCTCAAGATCACAATGATACATCATGTATGTCAACAGAACAGTGAAGCTCTGATTAAATGTGGTTTGCACAATGCAAATATTATGTGTAGAAATTACTTCATGGAAAGCAGAACTGATTCAAGGATAAGTGTAACCTTAGAATCATTATATGGACATAGCATATTGAGCCTCTAACATAAACTAATGACACTAATTTTTGTGTCTGGTGTTATTAGCTACTCAAAACATATTCTAGATTAAAGTATGATTAAATTTTTAACTGTCTTATTATTAGAAGAATGTATGTTCTTTAAACAACCCACATTAGGAAATAACTGCAGACAATCTTGTAAAATAATGGAGAAAATGGAATTTTAATACCATATTTTTGCAAGACCTTCTGCATAAGGTAGACTGGATTTTAGTCTTACATTTCTCAGTATACAAAACTTAGAGAAATAATTTTCAAACTTTTTGCCTTGAAAAGAACTTACTATTGTACTCTGGTTTGCTCTTGAAAATCAGTAGGACATTAATTTAGTGGCTTAAAAGATTTGATGGGCAATATCATAAGTCTTTAAATTTCTTTTTTATGTTTTAGACTATTTTGACCACAAAGATCATATCATCATGACATCATCCTACGAGCGTTTCAGCAACGATGCTGAGAATTCAGACAAACTCTCTGTCAACTTGGAAAATGGGGACAAGGAGATGAATCTGGAGGATGCTCACATACAGATTCACAAGCCCAACCGGAACAGTGGAGAGTTCAAGGTCTATGATGTGAAAGACCAGCGACCAGACCAGTTTATTGAGGACCCAGCAGGAAACCCCTTTGCTCCAAAGGGACCTCTGGAGTGAGTGTTGCTGAAATAAACCAAGGGAAATAAATAAGGGAACACCACTTCATGGCAGTTTTCCTTTATTTATTCTCAGATTTCCTCCCACAGTGCTATTCAAAGCTAGTGAACAAAACTGGAAAATGTTAAAGGAAAACATTGTTTCGCTCAGAATATGTATCCTCATTTACTGCTGAATCAGCATTTTAATAACAGATTTCGTTTGTTTAGTATTTTGTTTCAAAGGAAAATGTTTAATTTTTGCTTTTACAAAAGTTATCAACCCTCCATTAAAAGTTTTGGTTTTCAGAATTTATTTCTTGATATGTGTGTGTATGTGCGTGTGCGTGTGTATGTGCGTGTGCGTGTGCGTGTGCGTGTGCGTGTGCGTGTCACTTGATGCACTAGCTAAAATCAATCATCTAATCTTAGTAATTGCCTCCCCATGTCGTTTTTCTCATGAGTCTCTTAAAGTCTGTCATATTTTTAGGACCTTTTAATCGACAGAGTGATATATTTGTTTAGTAAACCCGTAAACCCTTTCATACCCCTAATAGAATGTGACTGGTCCCTAAGTTAATAATGATGAATATGGAAAAGGGTACACATGCTTAAACATTGCTAATAAAGATACAATCATACTTTTGGTTGCATTTTTGAACAAACCTTCGATCCCAGTTTAAATTTTTAAGTAAAATTTAATTGTGATTACATTCAAGATTGTAGAGTAATGCTTGTCTACAGTGAGTGATGAAGTGGTTTTAACCATAATTTATGTTGGACTATTTCGATTTAGTTTAATTTAATGTAGAAATAACATATTTACTCAAATTTCATATTAGTATAGAATTGATTAAATATTCACATGCACTCATATTTTTTTATTTCAAATTTCAGGTCTTTACAATTTCAAGTGAAGAAAGTTGTGGAACATATAGCATTCCGTGCCATCACCGTTCTTTTGATTATTCTAGACTTTTGCCTGGTGATAGTAGATCTGACAAGGGACACATGTGCTAGCGTTGACAGTGGTATGGAAATAGTATCTCATATAATTATCACTCTATTTGTCATAGAAGTTGCAGCCAGGATCTTTTATCAAGGGTGAGATTTTCAATTTTTTTCTTTGTTTGTTGTTTAATGCCAAACAAAGCAATATTTCAGCAATGTGGCGACTGGAAATAATTAAATGTGGCGTAAATAATGTCCAGTGGGATATACAAAAAGATGGTGTAATACAGCCTTGTATAATAATTACAGCATATGCCTGTCATGCTGAAGTCAGTGGTCTGTTTCTCTACACAGGTAGAGAATATGTGTTTGTTTGTTGTCTAACACGTTGCTCAATAATGTTTCAGTTATTTGATTGTGGTGTGTCAGTATTTGAGTCTGGATAGACACTCCTGTGATTGACCACCCAGAATTTGATAACATTTCATTTAAATATCAATTGTCAAATAATCAATTCTTCCAGATATACATGCAAGTCTTTTTGATGAGATAAACAGTAAGTTGAGTGAGTGAGTGAGTATAGTAAATAATCGAGTAACAACTTGTCTCAACTTCAGCTGTTAATTCCTTAATAAAGACAGGAAACAGCAAAGGATTTAAGACACATCCTTGTTGCAGACCATGTGATCTGAAGGAGAAAGTAGTTCTGATCCAGTATTGTGAAACCCATTTCTGGTGTCCGCAACCATGAAATATTGTTAAGATTGTTGTAAAACTAAACTCACTCACTCACTAATAGCTGTGTACACAGACACCACCTCTAGTTTAACGTCTTCCTATCTGTGATCTTGGCTTTCAGGAAGGAGTTTTTTTACAATGTATGGGATGTTCTTGATATGGTTATCGTGGTCATATCATTCCTCATCGACATGGTCTTTATCGGCATCGAGTCGGACCAGTCCTGCACGGAGTCAAACCATGTGGACTATGCAAAGTAAGTCAGCTGAGAGTTGTCACATCAGTAACCAGATACAGTTGGGACTTGGACAGGGAATGGTTTCCATAGAAACACTTTAGGTGAAAAAGTATAATGTAAATTGTTCCACAAAGAAAACAGTTGTTTGGAGATACAAGTTGTTTGTGTTCCTCTTTTGACAAAGATGTTATTGTGGTTCTATTATGCACTAGACTCAATGTTTGAGGTCAAGTTTTCATTTTGTCAAGGGTGACGTATGATTCTTGCCTTTATAATGCATGCGTATGTACAGACATTGTCAGTAAATGTGCTCATCAAGCAGTTGGTGGTTTGCCCGCAGCTCTCTAATCACAAATAGTGATGCTATGTAACAGCTGCATGGATAGACACCTCACTCGGAAATATTCCAGCTACATGACACTCTAATAATGAAATCTTGTTACACAGTCAGCTGGTTAATGTTAAGAGCAACAATCCACCCACAACAGTTGGTTGGTTTGTTTTTTAACACTGCACTCAGCAGTATTCCAGCTCTGTGGGTCAACCTGTTAATAATCGAGTCAGGTCTAGACAATTCAGTGGTCAACAGCATGAGCATCAACCTGTGCAGCTGGAATACAATGACTTGTGTCCGCAGAGTCACCAAGCCTGACCACCACTTCTTATTTCTGATTATGTCTATCTTCTCTTATGATAAGCATGTTTTGTTTTTTTATGTAAAACCTTGAGCTGATTATGAACACAAGTTTCTCTGCCTATGGAATTCTTCAAGGTTGTATAGTGCGTACATCCTGCCACAGTTTTTCATTGGTCCCATGTTTAAAGCAAGACCCCATTCACTCATTTAAGGCATTGGATACTGATACTGTGAATTGTAACATTCTGCATCCAACTTTTCATCTGCTGTGCAGTTCACAGATTCATCTTCTTTTTAGTTTCAGCACAAAGTATTAATACTATTTATTCGTCCCTTTATTACAGCCTTTTACTACTCTGTATAATATTTTCGTTTATTGCTCTGTTTGATTTTGTTGTTTATTCCTTTTTCATCATTAGTGTTTATTGCCTATTTTATTGTTTAATTCTGTTTTTGTGTCCAAGCCATTGGCCCACATTTAAAGTACAAATGACACTGTTGTCCAGAAGTGATAGGGGTGTATGTTATTATCAGTGATTAAACCAGTAAGATGGCATTTAAATATCTGGTATATTATTTATATTTTTTTCTAGTTTACAGAACTGCATTAAGTGAACTGGAGCAAATTGTACATATATCAATATATTTTCTCAGTATATAATCTTTTAATGTCTCATTATATATTGGGCATTTTCACATAGCTTGAAATTCACCTTTAATAGCATTTAAATTTTGCAATATTGTATAACTGTTGTCATGATGGACAGTTTGCCAATGGTCTATGAGTATCTGTCAACCAGTTCAACGAGCTGCCCAATATATTTGCCGTTATTGTATTGGTAAATATGTTTCAGTTTTTCAATACATTTTATGACATAAACATTTTCACATCTAAGGTTGAATCTATTTTTGCTTGCCTTTCCTGCCAGGAAGTGTATGCTCAGTTTTGATTTCAGTACAGACATCTTGATAATTCCAAGCATATATCTGACATGCAATCTGTAAAATGACTGTTTTTTACCATTGTTGCTGTTTGTTGCTTAGTTTATTATTGGTGTTTATCCCTCTGTTTCTTTTTCCAGCTTTGTATGGATTTTTATTTATTGTCGTGGACTTTATCTTTACTTTGGAATTTCAGACTGGTGGTGATTGGTCGAGTCTTCCGAATCATTCGAATTGCGAGGATCATCTATTTTATGGTCGTGCAACATCGTCAAGTTACAAAGGCAACCCGTCATGTGGTCTCACAAAATAAGCGACGATACCAGAAGGATGGTTTTGACCTTGACCTTTGCTATATTACAGGTAAAATTACCACGGATGTCAATCACCTACAGAGAGTGCATATTAAGTGTGATTCACAGTAGATATTTTGACACATCAATCGTTGGAAAGGTTGAGCTCTTCTGGAAGATTTTATAGAGAGCAGAGAAGTGCTCACACTCTCAACCCCTGGTTTCTGACCTGGAGTGACACCAAAATTTCACTGTGTGTTGGTGCTCACGCTATCAACCACCAGTTTGCTTGCATGGAGCAGACCCCAATTGGTGGTACTGCAGAGACATGTATGGTTGACTTGTGTTTGTGCTCGTATTATCTACCACCAGTTTGCCTGCATGGAACTGACCCCGCTTGGTAAACTGAAGTGACAACAGGTAATTTGTATTGGTGATCACTCTATCAACCACTGGTTTGTTGATCTTTGTTACATCACCTGACACAGAGTTATCTTGTTTCAGAGAGGGTAATTGCCATGTCCTTCCCATCCAAGGGGATGATGGCCTTCTACAGAAATCCCATCAGAGTGAGTATTAAGTTTGGTAGATACATATTTCTTTCACAGTTTACAGGGAGGGTGGGGTAGCCTGGTGGTTAAAGTGTTTGCTTGTCAAGCCAGAAGCCTGGGTTCGACTCCCCATGTGTGAAGCTCATATCTAGTGTCCCTTGCTGTAATATATTTCTGGAATATTGCAAAAAGCGGTGTACAACCTGACTCACTCACTCACGCAGTCAATGCGCTGCAGTTCACTATGGAAAGTGTGTCCATTTGGCAGGATGGTTACCAATATTTGTGGGTTCGATTCATGGTACCCCAGATTAAGTGTTCAGGTTTGTCAATGCTGTATTCATGTGAGTGGGTTACTCCGAACTGATAAAGATCTGGATTTGGATTCTCTGTCATTTAGCTGGGCTGCTGTAAAATAGCAGAATGTGAAGCAGTGTTAATCTAACAAACTGACTCACCTACAAACTGACAAGTCTTGTTTACAAACTTTAATGACATTTTGTGGTAGTGAACTGTATTCTATTTTTCAAGAGACATAAGAAATATAGTGAGTAAGTGTTTTTTTATGATTTTCAGTAGAGAATATACATATTAATGTGTTACTGTGCTTCAGTCATTAGGAGATTCAGGGAAGTGTTTATGGCGAATATGTGTTTCTGTCTTTAATTTCAGGAAGTAGCCAGATTTTTCAACACAAAGCATCCGGGTCATTACAGAATATATAATTTATGCAGTAAGTATTGCCAGTTGTAGGCGGCACTGTAGTCATTGGGATTCTGCCCTTTGTGTTTGTCAAGATATGTCTCTGCGATGTCCTCACTTTGACATGTCTGACTGAAACTTCAGATGTTACCATGTCTGACTGAAACTTCAGCTGTTACCATGTGTGACCATACCTTTAGCTGTTACCATGTCTGACTGTACCTTTAGCTGTTACATTGTCTGACTGTAACTTTAGCTGTTACCATGTCTGACTGTACCTTTAGCTGTTACATTGTCTGTAACTTTAGCTGTTACCACGTCTAACTGTGACCGAGGATGGTTCACTGCAGTCATGTTCCTTTTCTATCTGATAAATACAAACTCACAATCAAACAAGGCAGATGTAACATTGATATTTAAACTGACAATTTGGTTTTCCTCTCTTATCACTCTCAGTTATTGGTTGGTTGGTCGGTTTATTGTTTAACACCACACTCTGGAGTATATGTGGTGGTATGTAAATAATCTGGACCAGACGATCCAGTGATCAACAATATGAGCACCATTCCACGCAATTAGGATATGATATGTGTCAGCTAAGTCAGCAATACCACCCGATACCATTAGTAGCCTAACAAGTATGTGTTACTGAAAAACAGTTCTTACCTGGATATTCACGTGTAGTATAAGGGAAAAATATTTTCCATTGTGCATGTATGTCTTGTATATCATACATTCATTCATAAACACATCTCTGATACTCATCTTTCTCTTTGAATTCTCCAGGTGAGCGAGATTACGATGAGACGTTGTTTTTTAACAATGTGCGGCGGGTTTTCATTGACGATCACAATGTGCCTAAACTTGCGTAAGAATAATGTTAATTATCATTCATAAAAAGTATGAATTATACTGCAACTGTACATACAAATGCACAGTATAAGGGAGATAACTCCTGTGTCATTAATCATCATTTTCTTAGAGGTTTATCAAGCATATTTATTATCATAATGGCTTTACATGTTATTTTGGTTTCTTTTAAAATGTTTAGCTATTAGTTAGTGAAAGGTTTCTAGTTTACTGAAAAGGATGAGAAAATATGTTTTTTGATTTTCAGTGATATGCTGAAATTCACGGATGACGTTCGTGAATGGATGGCAGCCGACACTCGTAACATTATTGCAATTCATTGCAAAGGAGGCAAAGGTCGGACAGGGACGATGATCTGTACTTGGCTGATTGACTGCGGGTTGTTTGAAGAGGCGGAGGTAAGACAGCAGATTGAGAAACTGTCATTGGGTCTTAGATGACTGTGCTTGTATGAAGGGATTATATTGTAGATATATAGACTGATACTAACCGTATAGTTATGTAAATATGGACAGAAAATGGGCTTATGTGATGGTAGGGTAATCTTGATGTAGTTTGTGGTCCTGTGCATAGAGCTTAGGTCATGAATCAGTTGAAGTTAGTCCTTGAATGTGTGAGTGTGTTTGATAGATGGACTCCTGAGTTTCTATGACTTCATTCCACCTCACACATTGAAGCACGTGTAATACATATGGTCTCACCTAAGACAAGTTTGTTCAAAATTGCCACTGTTCATCCAGCAGAGTATGGGTACCCGATGGGACAAGTCATGTGACTATTAACCTTCTAGTGCCTCACAGGCAGTTTGAGTTATTTGGTGTAATAATAACTGCACTTTGAGCAAGATATTCATCCTGAAAATGCACTTAAAAAAGTGAACTATTATCATCATTATCATGCAAAAAGTTAGAGGGTGGTGAGAGGAAGAAAAAAGAATAGATGAGACAAAGGTGTTATAGAGATCTGGAAGAATTTCAAAGTCTGTATATCATACATATTATACAGTTTGGGTTATCCAGGGTAATAATTCAGCACTTCTGAGCAGTGCTACCTTGGATATACATGTAAGTTCTACATAAATGAACAACATGAAAACATGATAGTGATTTGATTCATGTGTTTCAAAAGGGCACTGATGCGGAGCAAATAATGTTTCTCGCCAACGGTCTAATTTCGAAACCAAACTGCAAATTGGTCAGCGCCTGCTCCCTCGACCGTGATGGACACAGGGACTGGGCTCCGGTCCACATTAGCAGAATTTCTTCATCTAAACAGTCAGGAGGCTGGATGCCCATCATATGCCATTCTTTAAAAAAGTACATGGTATTCCTTGTCTGATTGTAACCAACATTTCCTGGCAGTGTAGTTTTTTATGATGCCTGGATGGTTTAGTGACTGATCCAATTTGATCATATTTTTGTGTTTTTTACCTGGATATTTAATCATGTTATGTGAAAACATGATGTCTACAGGCACATAGCAAGCCATTTGTTTCAGTCCAAAAGATTACAAAGCTTTATATTCAGATAGTTTTGAGTGTGAGCCCAGCTTTATGATAATAAAAACACACAGTTGATTTATTTGAATTTGTAAACTAAAAACAATGACTTTGCCATTGGTAGAGAAATCTGAAAATTTTCTCACGTGAAAAAACCCTGATTACACCTATTTCCCAAGTACACAGCAAATGCCTGTATGTATTTCTTATGTAACGAAGTTCCGTTGGTATCCTCAAAACAGTTCTGGCCCATAAGTGTTTTCAGGCTGCATGCGACACAGAGATTACATCCTCCTTGCTGTAATTCGCGTTTGATGGTATAAACCTACATGTGTTATTTGTCATCATTCTCTTGACGGTCAGTTAATGAATTTATAAGAAGTATAATTAGTGGTAACACCTCTCAGGTTACTCAGCAAAGCTTCCCATTTGGCATTTCTCCTGTCTGGAGTAAACACTCAACATTATCAATTAAGGTCTGTAGTGGCAAATGTATTGTATGTTATGTAATATATATGTGCATGTAAGTGGGTTTATCACCTGAGTTACAAAAACAAACATCGATCAAAGGATTAACCGATAACACACTGATTGATTAATTACTTTTATCTTTTACAGAGGATTTGTCAAAAGGCAGTGTGTGTAGATGTACTAATATACACTGACTACACCCTGTCGTAAAGTGCGAGTGTAAGAACAACATCCTCCCTTCAAAGAATTAACCACCATTGCGTTGATGGATTGATTTCTCATTATTGGTTAACTAAATTACTTAGAATGGTGGACATCATACAACTAGTTGTCAGGTGTGCTATTTTGAGTGACCAATGAGAGATTTATCAGGTTTTCACCAATGTGAAAGACGTGAAACAATGTATTACTTTTTTGCAATTAGACACGACATAGAGCAGGATTATTTACCAGCTGCAGATGAATGGAATATCATTCTTTTATGTGGATATTGATGGATACATTCCTGAAGAAGGTTGTAGCCTGACATTGCTGGTATAACATTAGTCTGTTTTAAATTCATTATCTGCATTTTGTTTTAATTTATTTGTTGTAGCATTCAGCAGAATCTATATGACAGAAAACACACACTAGATCGCGTATGTGTGTGAAATAGGAACCACATTGGCAGTCTATACAATGTTTAAATGTTACAGTCATGTTAGAAATTTACTATAAGTATAAGCAAATATGAGTGAGTGAGTGAGTTCATATTTAACATCACATCAGCAATGTTTCAGCCATGTCGTGACTACAAATATGACAATAAACTAATAAGGGTTATCAGACAAAATATGAAGACGTACATTGGCTTTGCTATTTTTCCGTCCTAATAGGTTTTTATCGTTTCTACCACTGGCAGATGATTAACCTTCAAATTATTTCATTTGTTTTCATAATACATTTGTAATGAAGTAAAAATAGCTTCACCTTAGTTGATCTGTCTATAATTAAACTCTCAATTGTGCATACGGGCTGCGCAGCAGAGGTCACGAACCAGTCACAAATTCTGGGATATCATCCTTTACTCACAGGAGAAAAACAATAACAAAAGGAACAACCAGTCCATGGAAATTGCTACGCATCAGTGTCCCTTGAAACCCCATTTGGGTATTTTGTTCATTAAGTCCATTCTTTCTATCTTCTTGTCATTATTTGGAATATTGCCAAAATTTTAAAACCATTAAAAACGTTGCCTTATGTCCTGTGTCATCTATTTCTCTAGGCATTGTAAGAATTCAAATATATATATCAATGATGACTGTATTGAGCAGTAAATATTTTAAAATATTTTCAGATGTAATCGAAACATTGTTGTTTTCACTTTCTATTTATCACTGATTGATACTGGTGTTTAATGACCTCCCTTTATTTGAGTGTAGTTGCACAATTGTTGATGCGATTATTGTTGGTAATGCTGATTTGAAGCAGTAGGTGTGCAAGAGTTGTTTCCCTTGACTCTCCACACTATGCTGTGTGATGAAGATAATAGGTTGTCAGGGTTGATGATGTGTTGTTAGGGTGTGACCAGTCAACAGTTTCTGTCTTATTGTGCTTCAGGAGAGTCTCACCTATTTTGGTGATCGTCGGACGGACCTGAGTGTTGGTAAATCCTTCCAGGGTGTGGAGACTCCCAGCCAGGTGAACTAAATTTATTGATTATTGCAGACTTAACATGGAAAAAGAGCTGAGAAATTAAACTTTTGTCCTCTAAATTTTTCTAATATTATTACTGAAACTAGAACCACTTAAGTTTGTAATTTTGTGCTGGCTGAAGATAATGATGCTCTCATACACTTTTGTGTTGTTCATGTTAACCTGATAAATGCTGAAATTATTTGTGATAATCTGGTATAAATTGAAGTTGTTCTTAATAAAGAGAGGAACACTGGAGTGTTCATGATAACCTTGAGGAGGTAGGGCAATCTAGTGGTTAGAGTGTTTGCCCAATTCCTCGCCGGGGTACATGGTGTGATGCCTCTTCCTAGTGTCCCCTGCCGTGATATTGTTGGAATATTGATAACAGTGGCATAAAACCACACACTCATAATAAACAACCAGTTCACAATGTCTTGATAAACACTTAAGTGTGTTGAGTAGTAAAATGAAAGGGAGAGTGCACCACGAACAGACTGTTTGAGAATCACAGTCCAGTCGGTTGGGAACTCCGTAAATCATCTTCTCAAAATTCCAAATTGAGCGAAAATGCCATCAACACATATTTCAGTGATTTGGATTTGTGGCATGGGATGCCAGAAATAGGCTTCACACTTTGTGTCCACATAGGGAATTTATTGTTCACATATGAACACTTAAACCACTAGACTACCTCTCCAGATAAAGGTTTGAACAGTGTAAAGGTATTGCTCAAATTCTCATCTATGAAACAATCAGCTGTTTTGACTTCCAGAGTCGTTATGTTGGGTACTATGAGAAGATAAAGAATGACAACCGACAACTACCTCCAAAGAAATATATGAAAATTACATCAATAAAAATAGAAGGAATCAGAGGTACGTGTATCAGTGTTCCTGACTAGGTGTTATTCATCCTCTACTAGGTGTTACCATCCTTTACTGGGTGTTATCCATCCTCTACTAAGTGTTATATATCCTCTACTAGATGTTATCCACCTTTTACTATGTGTTATATATCCCCTACTATGTGTTATCCATCATCTACTAGGTGTTATTTATCCTCTAATAGATGTTATGTAACCTCTACTAGGTGTTACCATCCTTTACTGGGTGTTATCCATCCTCTACTAAGTGTTATATATCCTCTACTAGATGTTATCCACCTTTTACTATGTGTTATATATCCCCACCTATGTGTTATCCATCATCTACAAGGTGTTATGTATCCTCTAATAGATGTTATGTATCCTCTACTAGGTGTTTTATATCCTCTACTAGGTGTTTTATATCCTCTACTTGGTTTTATCCATCCTCTGCTAGGTGTTGTATATCCTCTACTAGGTGTTATGTATACTCTGTTAGCTGTTATCTGTCCTCTACTAGGTGTTATTATTCCAGATCATATGTTATTCATCCATGAACAGAAATAATTAGGGAACAGGAACGCTTTTTTAATGAGGAAAATTTTTATAAAAAAGTATTCCCCAAATGCTCATGATCCCCACATATTTTAAATTTTTCAGGATCCCATTGATATCAAGGGTTATCCGTACCATTATATAGGCAGTGTTATCATCTCATAGGTGTTTTCCATTGTTATCAGATGTTAAACTGTAATCCATCCTTCTCCAGGTGGTATTAAATATTTGGTGTTGTTGTATATCATATGTTATCCTCCTACACTGGATATAACTTGTGTTATCCTCCCACATCAGGTGTAACTAGTGTTATCCTTCTACATCAGGTAAAACTAGTGTTATCCTCTACATCAGGTAAAACTAAAGTTATCCTCCTACATCAGGTATAACTAGTGTTATCCTCCTACATCAGGTATAAGTAGTGTTTTTCCTCCTACATCAGGTATAAGTAGTGTTTTTCCTCCTGTATCAAGTATAACTAGTGTTATCCTCCTACACCAAGTGTGCCTAGTGTTATTCTCGTACATCAGATGTCTGTTATTGGCCAGGTGTGCGTAGTGGGGATGACAGTGACCTGTCCAAGGAGTTTAGGTGTTATCAAACTACATCAGGCATAACTAGTGTTATCCAAATATGTCAGGTGTTACTAGCATTATCCTCCTACATCGGATGTCTGTTATTGACCAGGTGTTGGTGATGGGGACGGAAGTGACTTGTCTATGGAGATCCGGGCTGATGGTCTTCTCATCTTTGAATGTGTCGTTGGTACAGGTCTAAACTGCCAGGTAAGTTATCTCGTCAGTGTTTTTATTCATCTTAAGAGGTATGTAAACTAATCACACCATTATTCATCGACATCATTTTCTTATTGCTTAAAACATAATGAAGTTCTGTGATATATATTTACTAGAATCAGCAACATACTGATAGGCAAGAGCAGACTGATTTACAATGATTAACAATAATGTACCATGTGGGACAATAATCAGATTTGAAATGATGTCCAAACTTACAGGGACTTTTGGTTAATGCAAGTGCAGTATGTTGCATACATTGTTTACAGCTGATGAAGTACACAGACAGTGACAGTATCGTCATCAATCTGCAGAACAGCCCACGACTGGAGGGTGACATCAAGGTCATGTTCCACTCCACAAATGTAAGCCTGTTGTTCATGAGCCAGTTATTTGTATTCTAGGTCTTTGTATGCCAGTTTTCAACAAGCCAGGTCTTTGTATGCCACTTCTCCATAATCCATCTCTTTGTATGCTTGTACTCTGTAAGTTCTTTGTATTCTAGTTCTTCATAAGCCAGTTCTCTGTAAGCCAGTTCTTTGTATGCCAGCTTTCGTTATCCTAGTTCTCTGTATGCCATTTCTCCGTAAACCAGTTCTTTGTATGCCAGTTTTCATTATCCTAGTTCTCTATATGCCATTTCTCCATAAACCAGCTCTTAGTATGCCAGTTTGCGTTATCCGAGTCCTCTGTATACCATTTCTCCATAAACCAGTTCTTTGTATGCTAGTTCTTGATAAGGAGGTTCTTTTTTGCTAGTTCTTTGTATTCTAGTTCTTCATTGGAAAGTTCTTTTTATGCCTGCTCTATAAGTGAACTCTTTGTAGGGTCGTTCATGATAAGCATGTAAATAATTAGCTGTAATTGTTGTTGTAAATAACTGCAGTTCAGCAGCATTCAAGCAGTCAGTCTATAACAGCTTCCAAACCGGTGGCTGATATCATGAGCAAACATTCATGACTGGTTCTTGTGGTGTTCACATGTCTTTTGTAATGAATAAATAAGTGGTCAGGTCTTTACAGAAATGTGATTACTTCCACATGACAAATATACTCTTAAATTTACTTTACACCTGTACCAAACTTTAAATTTCATTGTAGAGCTGTACCTTTGGAAATTGTCATAATTTAACTGTGTCTGAATTGTAAATTTCAGGTGCGTCTTCCGAAGGGCTATGACAAGTGCCCTTTCTACTTCTGGTTCAACACTGCCTTTATAGAAGATAATAAGTGAGTGGTCAGATCTGCCCTGTATCTGCCCCATACTTCGCCTTTTAGAAAATCTTGCAATGAAAATTCGGTAATATTCATGGTTCTTCACTTAATGTTGTTGCTTAAAGTAAATTTTCAGCATTGTGATTATTACATAACAACAGACAGTGCCTTTTAATGAATTTAGTGCTTTACAGATTACGCATGGCTCGAAGTGAAATTGACAATCCTCACAAAAAGAAGGTCTACCATGTATTCAGGGAAAGCTTTGCCATTGAAGTGAACTTTGAAGATGTCAAACCTGATTTTCAATGAGTAAGTTCATCATTTCACCTTCACACTTGAATAATGCTCACCGCGATGCTGATGAAGAGTTAAGCTTGAATAACATGGTTATGAGGTGTTGCATAACTGTGCGGATGATAATTATGATTATTATGACTTTTTCAATGATGTATAAGATAAAGAAAACCAAAATGTTTTATATAACATTGTTTGTAACAGGTAACAATATAACATTATAACGTAAGTTATATTTGTGATGACACTTTCTTTATGAAGTACAAATCCTGGTTCCATTGAGGAATGGTAGTTAACTGATTGTGTAGGCACTTTGTGTACCTCTGTTGCAAATGTACATTAGCTCTGCTCATAGA
Source organism: Haliotis asinina (assembly GCF_037392515.1). NCBI lineage: Eukaryota > Metazoa > Mollusca > Gastropoda > Lepetellida > Haliotidae > Haliotis > Haliotis asinina. The sequence goes on from NC_090281.1 coordinate 50,122,936, forward strand.
CTGTATTACACAGAGTGTTTGAGAAAGTGGTCAAATGTAACATAAGTTTATTTTGGATTACAATGTCTTTTGTAAAGTACAGATTCCAGTACCTTTTATGTTTTATGCCATCCACGATTTCAACCTTCTTTCTCAGAGTGATGCATCAGATTGCTAGCAGGCAAAGTCAGTGATCTAACTCACTGAGCCACCTTGACTGAGTACCATAAAATCTTATTAGGATTGTGTCTTCATAACTTTTAGCAGTGGAGCCTTGTCAGCTTAAATGCATTTAGAGTAAACTAAACTAGGATGTGGAGGAAATAGTGAGAATCATCATATTTATTACCTGTGTTTCTGTGCATTTATCGTCCTGTTGTTTTTCAACTAGACAATTATAATGTATTTCAACAGGTTCAACAACTAGTGTTCATTAACTACACTGAACATTCAGATGAGATGAACACAACCCAAGTGCTGTTTGAACCATTTTCGACCACCAAAGTGAGATCTACAGCAGTTGTGAAGACCCACATGAGATCTCCGCTATTTTCAATGACCCAATTGGGATCTCCAGTATTTTTAATGACTTAATTGAGATCTACTCCAGTTTTGAAGAAACATGTAAGATCTACTCTATATTGGATAGTCTCACTCTACACCGGTTTCGAAGATCCTACTGAGATCTACACTAATTTGAATGGTATCACCAGAGATCTGCATTTTGTTTGCAGATCCCATGTGAAGTTTTTAACCCATCAGAGAAGATTCCATTTATATATGCACATTTGCCCATATCTGACTGTTCATTCAGACACTGGACATTGTACATTGTACATTGTACAGTTTACATCTCTCCATGTCTCTCTCCCGTATCATAAGCAGGCAGAGGAAAGTAATGTGATAGCAGGCACTAGTGCAACTTATTTACATCGTTTCCCGCTTAGTAAACAATATGCTCATGGAAAGAAATCATTGAATACATGATAGTACAAATGTTCCTTTCATTATTTCCAGAATTTCACCCACAGTGCGATACATGTGTTGTGAGGGAACCTGGAAAAGAATAAAGGAACACTTGTACTATCACATGTTCCCTTATTTGTTTCTATGAGTTATTAAATGGTATGTCCACTTTGCTGGGCAATGAAAGATGTGTTCATTTCATACTTAAGTAATTATTAAACAGTTTATTTTTTAATAAAACTTTGACAATGCTTTTCAATTACAATTTGAAGACAATATTATTCTAGCGCTTGAATTTGTTAATTTATCTGCATATTTATGTACAGAAAAAAACATATTTGTAATCAGTGAAATATTTTGATTAAGGCTACACAATAAAATACTATGTAATATTGATTATCTGCCAGGATAGGCAGATCCTGATAATGCTCTGTTTTCATATTTTATTTTTTTTTTGTTTAATCTGGTCTATTTAAAAATTGATGTGTCGTGTAGTCTTTGTAACTCACATTGCTAAGTACAGACGAATCTTATGCAAATTTACCTGCCTTATGATATTCATTATGTCAATATATTATTTTCCTAACAGTATATTTAAAATATGGCTGGTTAATGTATGTTTGTGTGTTTACTTCATATGATGTTAGTTGCCAGGGATATATCACAGGGTATACAGTCACATAAAGATATGATGCATATAGATACTCACAGACAAATTTGAAACAACCATTGAAATATTCAGTAAGATTTACTTAGTCTAATTTGTCTGGTGTCAAATTTTGATATGAACATTTAAATGTTTTTGGTAGAATGATTTGAGTAAAAGCTTTAAACAGCACTCAATCATTAATGTTGAAATATGTTGCCAAATCTCGAGAAATATAATTTTGATAAGGAACTGAAAACAAAATAAATGTATTTTGTATGCAGGGCTCTTATTTCACAGATACTGACATCTGTCAATCAACTGACAAATATCCCTTGTCTGTGAGGACCTTTCTATGCAATGAGCACAATATAAATATATAATAATGTTTTTAATATTTGACAAGAATATAAATATATTGTCTTCATTTTTTTATGGATTCACACACTTAAGCATAAAAGGATATATACGTATTTAGTGTAGAAGATAAATAGAATTCAAGGAAGTTTAGGGTCCCAGTCACAAGGAAGTGCAATAACAGGTGACCTTGACTTTGTACAGGTTGTGCAATTGCAGACAGCAGAGACTTTGGCAATGTCATGGCAATACAAACATGAGATTACTTCCTGTAGATTGCAGTAAATATACATAGGTGTAGTTTTCATTTGCTCCAGGAACCAATGCCTCTCTAAGAGGTGACCAAATTGTTTTAATGAGCATGGTGACTTCATTGACTAGGTGCACATACATCCCAGAAGAATGCATTGTTTCTCATAACTAGACTTGTTGACATAACTGATACGTGTGCTTTTGTCCCAACTTTTCGGATTAATGTTCTTGATGTCAATCACTGGACTGACCAGACTCAGTTATTTACAGTTGCAATATGGCTGAACATGGCGTTAAACAAAGTTTTATTCGATTTCTGCAGTTAAAAAGCAGATTATTAACTTGGAGTGAAATACCTACAAGAACCACCAGTGCCAGCAAGTACACGTAATTTATGCAATATAATTCAATTGAAAAACTAATTAATTCAGATACAAATTTTTAAACTCATCATCCTCACTGTATTTTTGAGCAGCAAGACTAAAGTGTTAATTTTTTTTGAGTCCTATTTGCATTTTCTAGATTTGCTTCATAGAGAATCTTTTTACTTTGACATATTTAGCCATTTCTATATCACATGACAATGTCTTATGTCACCATATTTCGTACAATCTAGATACTCAGATAGAATTTATTTTTATTCAACAGTATTATCTTATCTCAATATCTTGGTTCACTTTTGATATTATATCTGTATAATACGGTTCAAATTACACAAGCAGTGCTGATTCCCCAAGTCTCTTTGCAGAGTAGTGTCCCTTACCTGTGCTGGATTCATTGGTCACTGGTTTCAGCAATTAGAGGCGTTCTTTCATCTAATAATATTTTTTCCTATATATGCTTGCTTGAATTTCATCCTAAATGATTCATATACATTTCAAACACAACTTCACCATTGTTTAAAATTTCTTATTTTTATATCACCTCCAAGTAGCATTCCAGAACTGTTTGTTGATGTATAAATATATTCATTTCATCAAAACAAATATATGTCATGCAAAATATGAAGAATGAAAATAATCTGTTACTCATTTCAGATTGTTCAGTCCAAAAACAAATGGAGAAAAATTCAAACTGATAATTAATTTGATGGAAAACTTTCCGAATTTTAAATATTATTGTTTGGGCAAAATACATGTTACATATTGAAATCAGTTTTGTGATACAGTGTATTATTACTTGAATTATTTGATACAATATAACCTGTACATAAGTAACCCAAAACAGAAAATAATGCCATAAATTCTACAATGTGCTATGTGTTTTTTTTCCCAAGACCCATTTTTTTACAAAAATATTTATGGCATGTGTTTTTGTTGTATAAATGTTTGTTTTCATGTTATTGTCTAAAGCCATGTGGCAGCAAATTAATGTGTATTGTTTATAAATATGTTCATTATGCATGTAAAGAGAAGCAGTTGTAACGAGATGTACATTTCTGTGGAGGGACACAGTTGTTACACTGCCTGGACACAGTTGTTACACTGCCTGGACACAGTTGTTACACTGCCTGGACACAGGTGTTACAGTGCTTGGACACAGGTGCAATAAACAAGTGATATCACAGCGTGTTTTGTGTGTCATTTACACTGAGTGAGTGAAGTTTTTGGTTGGTTTCTTGTTTACTGCTGCTCTGAGAAATATTAGAAATATTTACTGCTGCTCTCAGAAACATTAGAAATTTTTCTGTACTTGTAATACTAACTGTAATTGTACTACTAATACTGTAATTGTAATATTAACCACAGAATCCAGGCATTAATCTATGCAACTAGGATATGATGACATATGCTCACTATTTCAGTGAGCCTCTTACAACAGCCTTTGATGGTTGAAGTCTAATTCTAACCTGGATCTTTGTTGGTATTAAAAACTAAGTGCATGTTTTCATATGATTTGAAGAATGGGAAAAATGAAATGGATAAGTTTGTGTATTGTTCAATGCTGAATGCAGCAGTATTAGGGCTAAAGGGTAGGTTCATGTAAATAATTGAGTCTGGACCAGACATTCCAGCTGTTGATATCATGAGCATCCGCTGAACTTGGATACATATGTGTCAACCAAGTCAATGAGTCTGAACATCCAATCCTATCAGTTTAGTCCCTTCTTGGAGCAAGCCTGTATGCTGAAGACCAGCTCTAACCTAGAGCTTCATACGTGAGTGAGTGAGTGAGTGAGTGAGTGAGTGAGTGAGTGAGTGAGTGAGTGAGTGAGTGAGTGAGTGAGTGAGTGAGTGAGTGAGTTGGAGTTGTGGGATGGGGGATGTTTTATGAGAAGAGGAAATGTGATTCAGGTTTTTCTAGAGTGAGTGCGTGTTCAATGCTACTGTCACCATTGCTGTCATGGTTGGTAACCATGCCAGCTCCTATGCAGAGGGTTAGGAATGTACAGTCCAACTCTAGTGCAGCATTTACCACAGTGCTAATGCTGGTTCTAAGACTTGGAGTGATTTCTAGTGGTGTGACGAGGATAGGCGTCGATACATCGATCCACGGATACAGTGAATCGATACGGTTTTACATTGTCGTTTGTACTTCATGTACATTTTACTTCAAATGGGTCACGATACAGCGATGCTTTTCTTTGAATATTGCCGAATCACGATATTAGTCAAGAAAGACTTCCTTTTGATTGATGATAAAAATATGTAATACATATTTTCCCTTCATAAGTTTCTTGAAACTTCTTGCGTCAGGAACTGCGTCAAACATAGTGCTCAGACACATCACCCTCTCGTTTCCCGATGAACACTGAAAAATGCTGGCGGAATCTAACGAAATACTTTAAAATGTTTTAGTGCCATGATGTATCGTATCTCAGGTTGCATGCTACTACCAGCACAAATGATCTCCGGTCTCTCTACACTGGTCACCGACTCTGTTCAGATGTGTCGATGTTGTTTAGTTGTCGTCCCATACTGTACCTTAGGAGCTCGACTCCGATATAATTGTACGTATGACCTGAATAAATAACATATAACACTTTCTTATATGTTATATATTTAGATCATACTTATAAATATATGAGAGTCGAGCATATATGTCTAACACAACACACAGTGCTCAATAACTAAACTTATATTTGTTTTGTTGTTTTTTTTTAATTTTGTTTTTAATGCTGAACAATTGTGATCTGTAAAAGTCAGGATCAGAAAATCCTGTGCGTTAATCGCCACAACTGGAAAACGATAACTTGGATCAATCCAGCCTGGCTGGCAGAGCGTAGCGCAGGCGCAACAGACCCAGGGAACCAGACTGGGATCAATCCCCCTCAGCAAGACTAACATATCAAAATGTTTCCTGAAGACTAACTCTAATCGAGTTTTTGGATCACTCAAGTTAATGTGGGTAGTACTAAATATTCAAGTCTAGAAAATACAACACCACAACTGACATCTAAAGCATCAATCTACATCATACACTGATGGACGGTGGGTAGCATAGTAGTTAAAACATCCGCTCGGTACGCCGAAGACCCGGGTTCGATTCCCCACATGTGCACAATGTGTGAAGCCCATTTCTGGTGTCCCCACCGTGATATTGTTTGAACATTTGCTAAAAGCGGCGTAAAACCATACTCACTCACTCATGAATACACCGATCCTGACTTCAGATTCATTGGCTCACGTTTACAGCAAAGAGATTAGGATAAGGTGATGGTAGGTGGTTTGGTTGTATCTGATCCACATCAGCAGGTTCATGCAAATGTATGGCGTATTTTTGTTTGTGTCAAATCACCAATAAAATACTTCTTCTGCCCCAAATACCCACTCTTGTGTACTTCGTAATTATTTGCGATATATGCACAGACACTGGTTAGAATTGGTGTATCATTTGAATAATAGTTCAGCCTTTGTTTCCAATAACTTGTATGAAAGACGTCGTGTTATTCACAAGAGGGAAGTTGACATCCATACATCGTGCTTTTCCTTTGCATTCTACTTTTAAATGCCCTTCAAGATTTTTATTATAAAAGAAAATGTCACTTTTTTAGTCTGTTGTGACGTTTAATCAAAGGAAAGTGACATGTCACTGACAGGTATTTAACTGTTCGTTAATCGGGAACAGAAAACACAATGAAAGTGGCCCTGGAGTATTTCATTCATCTGATGTAGCGCTTTTTTCAGTTTTAAACCATATAGCCGAAACAAAAGCCGATTAAACAACTCAAGATGGCCTGTGTTTGTCCTGTTTTTGACAGTTTATCAAGGAAAAGATACATAACCTTCGTTGATATTTTACTATTCGTTTCATCTGAGCCAGGAAACGAAATCCAAGTGACACTAGAGTATTTTCCTCGACCCATTTTCTGTGGTAAGTAGACATCGAGCTGATTTATCGCTGGAAATTTTCTATTCTTTTCAATTTGTTACACTGATATCTCAGACGAACTCGAGAGACAATTCGTTACTGGGACACACCACGCGCCCTCACAAGTCTTTGAAGTTAGCCCGAATAACAATCCCTCACGAGGAAGAGGGTGCCGTGTAAGACTAGTTGACGTGTCACGTGACAGTGACTGACAGCGATTGGAACGTTAAAATGGAAAGCTTGTCGATTTCCCGCCATCTCCTTTAAAATGTGTTAGAAAGGAAATGGTGCAATGGGGTCTGTTGGTAGCAGCTTGAAAAGCGAGACCAGGACGATGGCATTTACAGCACTGGTGAAGTGTCATCCAGTGATGGGTATGACATGAGCTCAGAAGATCAAAGGCACTGCGGTAACCGATTGCAAATCCGAATGAAATTGACAAAAAAATCTGGGAGAAAAACATGCGAGAATTCTTCCGCTGAAGTAAGGCATGACCGATTCAATGGCTTTTGAGAATTATCTCGCAGGTTTTGTGAACTGAACAAGCCAAGATTAAGATCGAGAAGGCGATTTCAGGAAAGACCGTTTTTGCGCGATACTATAATATTCAGATGACAGGGTAACATGTGAGAAGGGAAGAAACTAGCACAATTGAAATGCATGACAAAGGGATTATTATACAGTACTTGTGGAGGTGTGAAGGGTGGCGATTTTATATGACTTTTTATGACAGTTTTCAAACTCTGCGAATTTGATCCATCCATCAAGGGCCCGGAGACTGATTGAAATTTTGATGGAAACTGATTAAACAGAAAATGGTGATTATCAGAAGTTGTTGGAAGTTAACTAGGCCTGTTTTTACGCTAACGAGAAACTCCCCGCCTTACACAAAAACGACCTAATATCTTTCTTTGATTAAATCGAAGGTGACGCTTGAAAAAACTTATCCCCAAATGTCAAAATATTTCTCAGAAATACAACTTTCAAAGACCATGGCGAAAACTAGAATTCTCGTTCACTCGCCTTTGATTTAGACATGTGGACGGCGTGTCGGACTCACCATAATGCCGAGCTTAAAAAGGAAATCAAATATCGATGATGGCTTTTTCTGCATGAAGACATAGTGGGATTTGCTTTTGTTTTTCATCAACCCCAGTGAGATAAACAGTCATAAACCTCACAAATTTAATGCTCGTGTTTGTTGGTGAACTTGAAATAGTTCTTCATCCTTGAATATCTTCATCACCATGGTGAATGGAATTGGCCTTCAGCAACACATGCTTCCGAGAGGCACCTCATGGGAGCGTGCTGTCAGGCTCCATGACGTGTTGGATGCATGTCATAGCTTTCCAACTGAGTGTTTTATGCTCATGATGTCAATCACTAATTTGTCATCATTCACATTTACCATACCGCTCTTACATACAATTTGCATATTGGGAGTGCATTGCGGAGCAGAGATTATCGAGAAGCTCTCTCTCTCTTTCTCTCTCACTATTTCTCTCTCTCTTTCTCTCACTATTTCTCTCTCTCTCACTATTTCTCTCTCTCCCTCTCTCTCGTAAACCAAATCGTCCAAATGGTATGGTGACCACAGGGTACATTTTCGGGGAAGAGGGATACCCCACCCCTTTCTCAATCCTCACATTCATTGCAAACTATGTGCAATCGAGTAAAACGGATATCTGAGTCTCAAGATGCCTGGCAACTGAGAAACTTGGCTACTCTTGCAAGTCACACTCAAACGCACAGAGCTTGAGTAAGTTTTAGAGAAAAACAATGCACCGACAAGTTAAGTTTGAGATTTATTTCAAATTAACTCGCAAGGAACAATAAACATTTTGAACAAGCGAACAAGAACGCTTTCATCCCCCTGTCTCTTGCAATGAGTCAATTAAATTGAAAACACAGCACAGAAACCGCTCGAAGCGATAGTCAAAGGTGACAATGTGCCATTGCAAATGTCAAACACAAACACAATAATACCACTTTTTAACTCAAACTCCATGTAGGAATACCAACAAACGAAACATCAAGTTTCCAGTTCTAATAAATTTGGGCAGTGTTTCAAACTTTAAATTTTCATTTACGCCAGCGCCTTGCCTCCTTGTGAAGTTAATGGATGGTCTGTGTGTGATAGTGTTCCATAACACTCAAGGGGAATAAAAAAACACAACTTAATCAACATTAATGTAGATTCGTTGGAGTGTACAGTCACAGTTGAATATTTGTATGTTAATAGAACCAGGGGGACACAAGGGCTTACGTGGGCAATGAGCCAAGTAATTATAACAGCAAACATATTGAAACAGGAGGCCCGCCAAGATGGTTTGCATTGAAAATTGGATTTTCGGCACTAAATCTATGAATTTAATACGTTTATTGTTCGCCCCCGTTTGTTTTGGAACGAAACTGGAGAATATCTTCAGATATTTGATGGTATTTGGTAATTGAAAACGATCAAATAAGTATAAAGATTCGCCTTAAGTTCAAGAAGCGTAAGGGGCAACGTGTTTGGTGATTCAGGGCTTGTGGTTTAATGCTTGCAATATGCTTTTGATGTGACAGAGTGGTTTCAAGACTGATCTATTTCATGAACTTGACAAAGGAGTTTGATTGGCATTTGACAGCATGTTTAAGGATAATGTATTTAGTGTCAGTTATGCTGCAGATTTGTTATTTCTCAGGTTGTAATCAAATTAATGTTAAGAGATGAATGAAATAAAATGAAATGTTTCTCATGTCGGGGTCCCGTTGTATTCAGTGTGTGTGAACAGATTTGTCAAAACAACTGTTGCTTGACCAGAAGAGGTTGACAGGTCTGTTTATCCAGTGTCGAAACAGCTCGTCGAATTTACCTTATAACAATATGTTAACGGGACATATTTGCAGTAAAAACACATTTAAACAAAGGTCAATGCACTTACGCTGAATGGGATGGGATGGCTGCAATAACCAAGTCGGTCAGACTGAAAATCCGATCCCATTAGTCGTCATTTATCCGGTCATCCGGATCTACATTTAAAGGCAGCATTAGCCAAGGTAAACCACGTGGATGTATTACCAACAAGGTCCACAAAATACCCGAACACCAAACTTACTTTGTATAAAGAACTGTTTTCCCTAGAGCGGCAACGCGTTCGCCTGTCAACTCCAAGACCCGGGTTCTATTACCCACATGGATACAATATGTGAAACCCATTTCTGGTTTCCCCTGCCTTGATATTGCTGGAATATCCCTAAAAGCGGCATATAACTAAACAGAAAGAATGTCTCCGAAACGATACACGTATCTGCTATGTGTAATAAAAGGCGACTATGCTTGTCGACTAACGGAATTGGGTGGTCAGGCTCGGTGACTTTGTTGACGCATGTCATCGGTTCCCAATTGCGCAGATCGATGCTCATGTCGTTAATCACTGAACTGTCTGGTCCAGACGCGATTATTTACAGACCGCCGCCATATAGCTGGAATATTGCTGAGTGCGGCGTAATATTATACTCACTCACTCACTCAATTGGATGGTTCTGTTTGTTTATTGTTTAACGCAGCATCAAGCAATATGTTTGTTATATGACAGCGATCTGTAAATAATCCAGTCTGGACCAGAACAGTCGGTGATCAACATGATAAGGATCTATCTATGTAACTGGAATACGAGGACGTGTTAGTCAAGTCAGCGAACCTGACCATCCGATACCGTTAGTCGCCTCTTACGACAAGCATGGGTCACTGAAGACCATTGCTAACCCGGACAGGTTAGCATCCAATATATACAGGCAGTGTGAGTTCGTCTTACCTATTTTCCAACGGTGTTTGCAGGAAATATGTGTTTAAACAACCTTACCACCCTAACTACCCGACAGATAGTATGACATAATGATAATTATAATAATAGCGCACATGTTCTTCATTTAAATATGACTGCACTGCTTCTTTGCAATAAAATGAAGTACATCGCAAAACATTGTGCGATATATAACGATACCAGTTTAAAACCAGCACATAAATATCTTGCATTAATCCATTTTAATCTATAAACAAATATAATAATCTGTGTAATTACACAGCACATGGATTCATAGAGATGGAGCTTGCTAAAAGTAGTTCCCCTGTCCTCTGGTCATCGTGCACTCGATTTTCATCTCAACTCTCGGTTCAGTATATAGTATGACTAGAAATTATTGAGAATTGTAGGAATATGTTTATCTGGATTTCTAGAATAAACAAACTTGACCAGCTATCAAGTGCTTGGTTTCATTCAAGAGAGACAACTCCTCCTTAATCCTATTTCATTAGTTTGTGAAGAGTTATCCTCCTGTGTTTACTTTCTAGCCGACGACATTTTCAGTGATCATCTGTATGGGTGATTAGAAAAGAAGAATTATTTAGAAAAGAAGTTGATTATAGAGTATTATAACAAGGACAGAAAATTGACTGTCGATGACAGGAGTCGGCTTGGTATTCTTGTTTGTAAAAACAAACGAAGGAGTTTAGAAAACTTTAGGCTGGATATGATTGAGGAACTGTGGCTGTCTGTAAGGAGACCATAAGAACTGAGCTGCATGCAATGGGTTGACAGAAAAGTCGGGGAATTCTATCACCTATCATGAAACCCGAACAAAGGGAGCGAAGGTTGACCTGGTGCTTACAGCAAATGAATTTTAACTGGGACAATGTGATTTTCTCATATGAAAGTTCTGTGTGGCTGTTTCCTACTACACTGAAATTCTGGACCAAACAAACTGAAAAAAATATCTTTTGTGTCAACGTCCAAAGCCCAGTCCGAAATTTTAATGAGTTGTGTGGCATATCTGTGTTAGGGGCAACACCTCCCTGTGTATTTGAAGGGAATATGAACAGTGAACAGTACTCAAATATGTGCGAGGGGCATTTACCTCCATCGGCTCTAGGGACGGTTTAGGATATTCCGACAGGACAACAACCCAAATCATCGTTCAAAGCATTCACAGGCCTGGTTTCGGACACAAAATATGACATTCTTACATTGGCCAAGCCCTGACCGAAATCCAGTAGAACACGTTTGGGGACTTATGAAGTGTCTATGTGAAAAATCGGACAAATAATGTTGAAGTGACAGAATAGTTGGTCGGTAATTGGGACAGCATGGATCACGACTTGCGAACTTCTTGGATCAGTAGTATGCCCCGCCACATTGAAGCCTTTATTGCTGCCCATGGTGACTTGACAAAATACTAACTGCTCATCTGTCTTTGAATCTGATGTTATGTTATGCTAATATTCACATTTAATACGTGAGAAATGAGTGTGAAAAATAATAAAAAATCATACAATCAATAATTTCTTCTCATACTATACATAATTTTGTTGATTGGGTAGTTATCTAATGGCGCAGTAAATCAACCCAGGTGTTTGATAATATTTCTCATAAAACTGAAATAAAACAAACAATAAAAACAGCAAAACATAATTATTAAAAACTCCCAAAACATAACCAATGAACATTATGCCGTTTCTGGCGATGACGTAGTCGAACTGTCGACTCCCTGTCACCCTTTGTTCGCTTGCGTTTGTTCGAGAGGTCGTTTATCAACTGCATGTACTGTTACGTTTGGATTATTTATAAATCCATTGGCGCTGTCGGTGTTCCGGAACATGTTCCAACCTGATGTATTGCACTTGAATCCTGACCAATTCCTCGTCATTAGCGGAATTCTGTTTTTTTTTTCTCTCCGAAAATACATAGATAAAAAACGCGTACTCAGATAAACAACTTGATTTTTAAAGGAAAGTCCTTTCTGTAATTTAGGAGGGTAATTGGGATGGTTAAACCAATACATTTAAAATTTAATTTGACGTTTTCTCCCTTGAGGTGAGAGGGATACTTTTTAATGAGAGAAAAGGGCGTTTAAAGTTTCACTTCTAACGCAAGGTTTGTTTTTATTCAAGAATTAATGTTATTTTCACATGAATTTCAACATTGACCTGTTAGTTCTCAATTTCACTTTCAGTGGGAAAAGTAAAACATTGACCTTTTTATATTTTGATTTATTACGACGTCAAGTCATTGACACAAACGTGATTGTTGCATCAGAGATGCGTTCTGCCCTTACATTTCAGTTCCTTATTGAGACAGGTGCTGTCTTTTCTAATTCTTCAAGACAAAGAATAAAAACAATATTTCGTGTTGCACTGTGATTAAAAACGTTGAAGACCATCGTCAAATGCCATGTTCTTTCATTTCATCAAAGGACCCCTCTTATTTCAGTGCACTGCGGGAATATTTGACTTTTATGTGGAGCAGTTTCTGTTAGTTTTCTTCATTACTGCTTTTTCTTGGAAGGAAAGGGTGGCAGGGACAGGGTCGCATCGAAGACCCAGGAGCCAATTTCCGGTTTCCTCAGCCAATGACGTTGCTGAGATATTGTTAAAGGTGGCCTAAAACTAAACTCACTCGCTTTTACGTTAGGATCCGTCGACTTGGCGTCTCTTAGAAAAAATAACAACATCCCGATGAAGGTCCTTTGTTTAACGGCACTAATAGCCTTCCACACACACACACACTAATAGCCTTGCTGAGTTTGGCGTTTAACTAAAATTTAAAATACATTATAATGTCCTGCTAACGTTCAAATGTCCTACACACACACACGCACGCACGCACGCACGCACGCACGCACGCACACTGAAAATAAATAAATAAATAAATAAATAATAAAAAAAACAACACACAAACAAGTTCTTTGTACCCAAAGCGATTCATATTCGTCATATTCCATAACAAGATCTTCATTGTAAATCCCAACGCAGACCAAATATAAATTCTGATACAATCACATTAGGATGAAAGATTGGAAAATCAGTAGGTGTATGTAAGAGTCGGTACAGTCTCCTTGGCTACGTCTTCATCGTGACCCCAAGAACACACTTTACAGGCCTATAGACCATCATTTACATGCACCCTGCGGCATCCTCCTCGGCTAAACTTATTCTTTCGTGTAATTTCACAATAAATCCCGGTGCTGCGTAATTTCACTTGACAAAAAGTCGTAATGAAGTTGTTTAAGCAAATTCCGCATAGTTTACGTGATGGACTCAGTTCGATAATGGCTGTCCTGTGTCGAGCAGGCGTAAACAACGTCCTCTGCACCAACGTTGTCGGTTGTAGGGTGATCTACTGCAGCCTCTGAGTTGAAGTGCCATAAAATATACGCTGTGGCGATTGGCACCGCCATCTGTCCTCGTCGACTGGCCTGAAACCTTGGGGTAGGAGGGAGTGTTTGTGGGTAGGGGTTTGGTGAGGGAAACATCGTGGAACCGGGGTGGGGTCAGATCATGAGTGACTAGGGTAAAATACGCTTTAGGTTCGTCGAAGATCTTTGATACACTGAGCGAACCTGTGGGATGTACAATATCGTGCTTAACATGGTGTGAAACTATGGATGACAGACTGGTCGACAATGCTTGTGGATGTGGCAAGAAATATTGTTGAAAATTACGAGAACTGTTGGACATGGGAAAGATTGTTGGATGTAGGACATTATTACTGTTGTTGAGCATGGTGAGGCGGGAATTGTTAATTGTTGGATGGGGAGGTGAGTTATTGAATGTGACGAGCATTGTTGGATGAGGCGGGAATTGTTAATTGTTGGATGGGGAGGTGAGTTATTGAATGTGACGAGCATTGTTGGATGAGGCGGGAATTGTTAATTGTTGGATGGGGAGGTGAGTTATTGAATGTGGCGAGCATTGTTGGATGAGGCGGGAATTGTTAATTGTTGGATGGGGAGGTGAATTATTGAATGTGACGAGAATTGTTGGATGAGGCGTGAATTGTTAATTGTTGGATTGGGAGGTGAGTTATTGAATGTGACGAGCATTGTTGGATGAGGCGGGAATTGTTAATTGTTGGATGGGGAGGTGAGTTATTGAATGTGACGAGCATTGTTGGATGAGGCGGGAATTATTAATTGTTGGATTGGGAGGTGAGTTTTTGAATGTGGCGAGCATTGTTGGATGAGGCGGGAATTGTTAATTGTTGGATGGGGAGGTGAGTTATTGAATGTGACGAGAATTGTTGGATGAGGCAGGAATGTAACGAGGAATATTGAACGTGGAGAGTATTGTTGGGTGGGGGATGGAGAAGGGAAGTTGTTGAATGTGACGAGAATTGTTGGACGAGACAGGATTGTTGAACGTGGAGAGTATTGTTGGATGGGGGATGTTGGTGGACCTGGTGCTATGGAGCAATGGAGTTATGGAGCTATTGAATGTAACATGAATTCTTGAACGAGACTAGAATTGACGAGAATTGTTGAATACGACGTGAAATGGCGGAACGTTGTATTTCACCAGTGCAGGGACTTTTGAGTGTGTGTTGCGGGAACAGGTAAATACAGATATAAAATTAATGTGGGCGTGACGGGAATTTGTTAAGAGGAGAAGAGTTGACGACAACAGTGGTAGAGATGATTCGTAAATATATCCAGTGCCCAAATGCACTCCTAAATCGTTATTCCATCACTACAACTGAGTATTCACTGCCAAGTAAAGGCGACTATGCTTGTCGTAAGAGGCGGCTAACGGGATCGGGGAGTCAGGCTCGGTGACTTTGTTAACACATGTCATCGGTTCCCAAATGCGCAGATCGATGCTCATGTTGTTGATCACTGGATTGCCTGGTCCATTATTTACCGACCGCCACCATATAGCTGGAATATTGCTGAGTGCGGCGAATGACTGCGGCGAAAAACTAAACTCACTCACTGCCAAATATGCTTTTTGAATATTTCGGTTGTTTGTTTGTTATTCCATGATCAACCAGAAAGCAATGTCAGTTAAAGAAAACAAAGCATAAACAACAAAATCCAACTGAAATTGAAAGTTCGTTTGTGTGTTAACGACCAGTTCAGCAAAAGCATAGCGACCAGGTCTGACCTGAATCCCCGACCCCGTTAGTCGCCTCTAACGACAAGCATGGGTTACTAGAGACCAGGTCTAACTTGAATCCCCGATCCCGTTAGTCGCCTCTAACGACAAGCATGGTTACTAGAGACCAGGTCTAACTTGAATCCCCGATCCCGTTAGTCGCCTCTAACGACAAGCATGGGTTACTAGAGACCAGGTCTAACTTGAATCCCCGATCCCGTTAGTCGCCTCTAACGACAAGCATGGGTTACTAGAGACCAGGTCTAACCTGAATCCCCGATCCCGTTAGTCGCCTCTAACGACAAGCTTGGGTTACCTGGACCAGGTCTAACCTGAATCTTGATGGGTAATAAACGCCAAGGTTTTCCTGCGGTTTCCTCTACTACTTTTTAACACGTGGAAAGTGGAACTATATATTGTTGTCATCATGTTATATATCTATGAGAACCACTTTTATATTCTGAGAATGCCTCTCTTCATTTCACAATGAACACCCTTTGGAAGGTCGGGCACAATAGGACAACTTATCAAACGGGTATTAGGGTCACAACGTGTAACTGGGGTGCTTGTTTATCATGATAAGCTGGACCTGGACTGGGTTTTCGACAGTTGCCTAGAAATCTTGCATGAGACACGACATAAGCTCAATATTTGACAAAAATACATCCTAACTATGAGTGAACACAGTTTTTAAGGAAAAATAGTCTTTAAGGGAAATAATGTAAATTCGAACAGTACTTTACGTGATGATCCCTGAACTAAAAAAAAAATCATGGACTCGTTTCAAAGAATCTTAATGCGTTATATAAACAAAATGAAACTTCTTGTTAATGTAAACAGGCGCCAGCTCTTAGTCCTTAATACAAATACGATAACATTGACATATTTTGTACATGGTGTCTGCAAAAAACCGAACTGTTTTACTCCATCATTGCAGCAAACCTGTTCCATTTAAGCTCAACAACACTACGTAAACAGGTTTCTTCTGAACATATCCTTGAGTCTTTTCACTAAAAACAGTCCAGCTTATACCTCAATCCACTGTTAACTCCATAATCAATAAGCTTAAAACAATATGCGTCAGTATAAATGCTCTTTTCAAGCTTAACGGTAAGAAAAACGATGATTAGATTTTTTACAAGATTACAATTAACGTTTAACAAAACTGTTTAAGATTTTCTGCAATTTGACAATCACCGCTTTTGACATTTTGCTGGTGTAAAGACAAGTCGTTGTTGTTTGAATAATAGTTTTGTTATGAGTTTTGGCACGTTCCGCATTCATTACCGGTTTGGAAATTGTAATCGACATGAAACTGACATTTCCAGGTTTTATATCGACAAACGACTGACAGAGAGACGACGAGGGAGAACGCTGACTGACAGATGAAAAAGATACCTCAATCGCGTGATGGCAGTGGTATAAAGCCATTACCTGTAGCTGGTAGAGGACGCTGTTGACTCGCGGGCTGGTGGTACGAGTGATCTTTGTCGGAAATAAATAAACGAGACGCCATGGGGCGAGAAATCAGTTCAAGTCGAGACATTTGGGTAGTTTCGTATTGTATGTTATGGCAATGTTATAACGATTAGATCAGAGCTGCCAGACGTCCGCAATTCGGCCTGGCGGTCTCACAGCCATTTTGGTAGTGAAAAACGAATATATTCGCTGCATGCTTCTCAGTCCTATTTTGGTCGCATTAAAAGGGAAACGATTCTATTGGTTTTGAAATTAAACATGTATATACAAGTATTGTTATCGTTACTCAAGTATTCTTTATGTTATAGCTAACAGAATATGTTGGTGTTATGTAGTTTTTGTGCATGTACGTCTCAGTATGAATATAAAAACACGCGGGTATGTTGAACGAACGCTCTAAAACATATTATGTTGGATGGACCTGGAGAGAGAGATTGTGTGTATGAATTATTCATTTCATCAGGTTATCTCATATACAATAGACCCGTGAAGGTCCCGGGGTAGAATAGGCCTTCAGCAACCCATGCTTGCCATGAAAGGCGACTAGCGGGAACGGGTGGTCCGGCTCGCTGACTTGCTTGCAACATGTCATCGGTTCCCAATTGTGCAGACCGATGCTCATGTTGTTGATCACTGACTTGTCTGGTCCAGACTCGATTATTTACAGACAGCCACCATATAGCTGGAATATTGCTGAGTGCAGCGTAAAACTCACTCACTCATAATATATACAATATATTACATTTATAACACAAAAATGTGCACGCGGTCTTCGATACATAAGTGTTGATAATTAACCCGTTGTGGAGATTACACAAAAGCATCGTATCTCTCTGGAGTCTCCAGCAAACGCCTGTCGTGGCGACATCTTGATTAAAACAAACCCCAACATGCATATTTACAGTTTTAAGAGATACGTTTTCACGATCAAAGAGACGCTTCAACATTTTCGCTTAAAAAACTTGGCTAAAGCGTCCTTTCAGACGCCAACTGCGAGTTGGTAATAAATCGTTATTTTCTTAAACTTTTATGGAGCGATTATAATTTGGTTAAGAAATAGATAAATTTCATAATTTGTTTTCCTTTAATCATCTTTCCAAGAAAGCCGGCACCTCACAGTGGTATGAGTTAGATGTGTGATGAATATGTGGGAAAACTCGGTTTTGAAAACACAGCAAAGCCAGTTATTATAACAGACACGTTAAAATGTTTAAATAGGAGGTGAAAGTTAATTGGATAGCGAAATTAGTACAAGAGCACTGTCGCCATCCCTGGCCAGAATTTTAATGACTTGACAAATGCAAATAAACATTTTTTGACTATGAAAATTAATAAAAGAATTCATGGAGATTGTTTGCTGGCTTTCTAACAAATTCTGTTGTATTTGTAAAGTAAGTGTCTCAACTGATCAGAATCGATAACATGGAACGTAGTCAGTTAGTCTTGGCATACAGCTGACCAAATCTATTTTGATGTATTGAAGAGTCAGGACAAGATCATATTTCAGTAGTAAAATCCTATTCATTATCGTACACATCTTCTGCAACATAGATTTATCTTCATTTGCATCTTGAAACTTTCAAAGTGCCTTATTCACATAATAAGTAAAAAAAAGAATTGAGGTTTGAAACGCACAGAGATCTGTAAACAATTTCAAGTGCATTTAATGGCATTGAAACAGCGTGAGAATTAACAGTACGTTTATATCATTCTTCATTTTGTTTCTGAAAGTAACTTTACTACTTGCAAAGCCACATGCGAATGGTATTTTGAATTTAAAAAACAAGCAGCAAAATGTTTTTAATGCTCTTAAAATTAATTCGAGAATGTGTAAACAGCATTAAAGTTACAAAACTCGAAAATACGTTCTTGAAGAAACAGCAAACGCAAACCACTCATTTCAATTAAGTGTCCTGAAACAGAAAGAAAGTGGACTGCACATAAAATCTTGGCGACAAGAGGTATGATACTGCCAAATGTGTGCAAATAATGATGTTGCCTCATTTAAAACATTTTCACAGTTAACAAGATGGGTTTTCTGTAATCGTTTGGTCCTGCTGGTTCATATCAGACCGATGGATTTAATTGCTAACATACACTCTTCTCAGGTCCTTTCACTCTTCCGACAGTGTTGTGACGTGCTCCACTTCGTTGTTGCTTTTATTTGTTCCTCCCAATATCAGCGTATTGCGAGTGTGGATTTTAACACCTTGTATCGGCAGTAGTGAGCTATGTACACTTTATCTCGAGTCAATATTCATCTTCCTGCTCCATGAGCTCTGATAAAGAAGTCTCTGTAGCCGGACCAGGGATGCAGATGAGGTATCTTTGTTAAGGTAGTTCCTTTTTTACTTCAGATGTTCTCCTTGGAATCCAAATTATGTCAAAGTACCTCAAAACCACCATTTTATGAGCGCTGTTTGTGTGTTTAAGAAACTGTTAGAAGACCCCAGCATTACACCTGAAACATTCAACGGCACATTAGGGTAACGTGAACGTACTGAAGTGTCCTAGAAACCTCTTGTACACGTCCTTGAAACAGTTTTGCACACACCGCTCTTCGACGGGACATCTCCTTCGTAGATATAATTATAAAACAGGTTCTCTTCTTGGAAAATAACTCTTTGAGTACGTGAATGTTTTTAACTCGAGTTGGGGTTGATGGATTATGGGATCACTGCAAGTCATTTATATCACAAAATGCTATCTCCTACTTAGGTTTTTACGACCGTTGATAAAGTAGTTGTCCTAATACTGGAACATTTCTCGGTACTTAAAGCCCTATGGAGAATAAAACAAGGGTGAAATCGTCGAGGTATTAATGCCAAATGACCGGAAAAAACTCGAACTTCTTTGAAATGTCTAAAGAATGAAACAACAGATCAGTGAGATCATTATTTCAGCGTAGAGATCAAGCATTTTTATGGAGTGTTCAGAATGGCTCAATTGCGGTCTTTGATCAATGTGCGTGTAACTGTTGAATGACAGCAACCATATGTCCTGAAACTGGAGGTGTGATAAATATGGAGTAACTGAGACTGAGATTTAAGTGGTAGTATCTTTAATTGCCACTTCTGTTAAAGATCCATTTGCTTTGAAAAACGTTTTACAGTTTATGTATATGCCATATCAATTATGCCTGTTGAATAAGATGGTCTTCTTATCGATTGGTGAAGGGGAACTTAACATAACTGAGTTTCTGTGTATCACTGTAAAACGTTATACTGTTTCAAAAGAATAAAAATACAACCCAAACCAAACAAAATCCATAGGGACATTTTGGTGAAAAATATTGGATAGAACAGGTCAATATATATCGCATTATTATCATTATACCTTCAAATGTCTTGTTGATTGACTTGAATATGTAATTGATTTCTACACTACGGTTAAAGAAATGTGTTTTGTTTGCAGAAATGTTGTTTGTTCGTTATGCAGTTAATCAGTATTATACAGTGCTTATGTATGGTTTTGCGATTGTGGAAGTGATATTTTTAAGAATATCGTTACATGTCCTGTTGTTTCTTGTAACACCATAATGCAATTCTTTGAGTGGTATTCTAGACGTTAATAAATACTCCTAGGGAAACCTTTCTTAACAACAACTTCTTTTACTTCGTCAGTGCGACACTCCGATACAGACTGGAATAACAACGGTACAGGAGTATGTGCCGCACTCACGCAGTAAAAGAAGCTGCTATCCATCCATCCATCCGATTACCCATTTTCTACAGGGTAAACAGCGGGAATTTTCAACAACTCACTTGCCTTAGGTAAGACTGGAGTCCTAGAAACACTCAATACTCTAGCTGCGTAACACGGTCACCCATCCATGGACTCTCCGTGATCAGCGTTGGTCAACTGATTTACGGCCGGAGGTCTATGCAAAGGATCACTCAACACAACAAATTCAGAAACAATGGTGGGCACATAACAAGGGAAGCCAGTATGCAACTGACGCTGAAGTACTTATGGGCGAAAAGAACACAGAAAGGTAGGTGTAATTAAGCACTGAGAGGTAATGGACTAATAGTATGGGGCCAACTGAATTACAATTTCTAATTTTCTTAATAATCCAAATCGTGTTGAAGGACACGAAGTTAAAATAAGGAAAAAATGGCAAATATTCAAACCTTCAACAGAAACATGACGGATAGGATTTTGCAACAGACACTAGCTGGTAGGCATCTTTCAGTGACGACACTTGCTTCCCAATCCCCGTAACATTTTCCGACGTCTAAAAGACAACTGTCAAATGAAACCGTCCCCTGTCGATGTGTCTTCTATCCCATGTTCTGTGTATGTCAATCAACCAACAAAATTGCAGAGGAACATTTGCAAGCCGGGGTTTGTGAAGAGCAACTATGGTAAGAGCATTGCAATGAAGCCCAGATCTTTATACCTCTGCACGCAATTCAAGCGTTTACAGATCCATTTCACGTCTTTACATGAGACTGCAATCAAGTTGCACTAAACCATGTCCATTTCAAATGATCTGCAGTGGTATTCTTGTGTACACTGCGTCTGGCTGACACATCCATGACAGTTTCCAGCATTTGCATAATTGGTATTGGCCAGACTTCCACCTTAATCAAAGACTATCAGGAACCATTAATAACCCTTTGTCAACAGAATGGTGTCTTTATTAATGCGGTTTGGTGGGACATGATAACATAGGTTGGTCTGAAGTAATCCACGAGAGATACTGTCTAATTACCACGTTATGGGGGAGAAATGGACACGTTTTGGCACATCAAAGTGCATTAGGCGTACTCGATATGCGTTTATCAACAAAAACTCAGTGAAAACACGATAACAGGCTTGTTCATTAACTTTGCATGCAGTACCCGTTGAACTTTACTAATTGCATATCATTAATACATGTGCCATTGTTACCAGCTATTAACAACCGACCTGGAAGAAATACACTGCAATAATATGAAGCATGGCGTGGGGAATGGACGCAAGTTCATATATTTACAATTTTGGCAAATAAGATCGCTATTGGAGTCATATGCCATTGAAAAGTATTGAGTTCTATTTCGAAGTTACACGTCTCGACCGGAGTCTCTTCATTGCAGAAATGAATGTATAAGCTTCACGACCCTGTTGTGACAAAGAAAGGAAAATTTCAAGGAAAAACAATTCATTGGCTTTAATGCCAAACAAGTGTATACTCGAGTTGCCATTCAATACTATATGTTCGGCTTACCATCCAATACTGAAGTATCATTATTTTCTATTTGAAGTAAAGAAGAACTTTGGGGTTATTTACTTTTTGTGCATTTCTTACCATGCATCCTTGATCACAGAAGCTACTTAGATGTGTCTGTAAAATTGTCCACGTTGACAAGGTTTACAAATCCCGCTGTAGTTATTATGAATCAATGATCATTTTGAAGGCTGAAGGTCTCCATTGTATGTTGTGTGGAGCACCTACCCGGAAAGTTGGTGGTGTGATCCACAGTAACGTTATTCCTGAAGACATAAAAGGCAGAACTACGTCTTATCATGGTGCTCAACACATTAATACGAGACCACTGTGACCAGCGTTGGTCATTTTCCACAGATGTGATAAATACGAATATGCCTGTGTTTCTATGAACATTACTATAAAGGTTCCTGGAAATGCTGTCCAGAAATTATATGAAATTTAATTTCATTTGATATTCATCATCAATTCATTGGCACCAGTAACATTACACGTTTTCAACTGGGTGCAGCTAACCAAGTAAATTGGAGGCCTTAAAGTGTGAGGACAACCCCAAAACTGAGAACTAAACCACTGTGTTATTGAGTTATCCTAAACTTCTCCCTAAACATAGCTTCATGTTCATTTGTACCTGTTTGACTCTGTACCTTAAAAACTATTTTGACCTTTTGTGATTATTTCGTGGGTACATATCCAGTGCAACATTCCTCTATCATCCTCAAGGTTTGGAACCTACAGAATTATGAATAATTATTCCAAGTGCTTATGACTCGTTGAAATAGATAATCTTGAGATTAAACGGTGTGTGATAGATATCAGGCTGTATTTATAATAGGTAATTAAGAGATATTGTTTACAAATGCACTGTCAATGTCGCTAAAAGATGATAAAATAGTTCTTAACTTTTACTAACCTCGTCTAAAGCACATAACGAGCCAAACCGTTACTCAGTTGGAGTATCACAGTTACATAACATGAATGAACATTTCTTATGGTATACAAACTGAAAACCAATTTAAATGTAAACTCAAATGATTTTAAATAATGGTCTTGAATCATTCCATCGTTAAATTCCTAAGTTGACATTTGCATTTTGAGGTATTATGGAGTCAGACCTGTGCAAATAACTATGTTGTACCAATTAAAGAAATACATTCTCAGCTGACAATCAATGACTTTCTGTAATCGGTTGGACGTGCACGTTCATTTCCAAAGGATGGCTTTTATTTGCTAACCGACATGGCTCTCAACTTGCAACATGGGGACACACAGGGCTTGTCATTGCCCTCTTCATTTGTGTCACTAAATGCTTTTCCTGACGTGCAAGAGGTCCTATTGGGATGTTGGACTTTTGTGTCAGCTCAGAAAGGATTAGCCTTGAGAACACTCCATGTCTACTCAATATTCGCCATCCTGCTACACGAGTTCCGAAGATAAAGCCTCCGAAGGCAGACCATGGATCAAAATGAAATATCTTGCATGAGATGAGCCCTTTCTTTACCTCAAAGGTTTTTCTTGAAACTCAGCCTTGGTTAGAAAATGTCAATTCTGTATCAGCAATCGTCGTGCATCTTTAAAATTATAACAATCTACCAATACGTAAAAACTGAAACATTCAGTGTCATAATTGGGCAACAAGAGTCTACTGGAAACCTCTTCAACACGTGCTTGAGAGAGCGTCAGCATACATTGATCCTCAACGGGATATCTCCTCCTTAGATATAATTATAAAAGAGGTTCTCCTCGATTAAAAGTAACCCTTTGGGAGCATGAAAAATGCCATTAGTTCCAGTTGGGATTGGCCCAAGGAATCTCTGATTGTCTTTCAGATTGCAAAACGTTATCACTCACTGCAGGTTTTCACCACCGCTGATAAAGTAGTTGTCTTAATACTAATGCATTTCTCGCTACTTAAAGCCCTATGGTAAATAGAACAAGGGTGGAAAGACGAGAAATCAGTGCCACATGCCGTGATAGCTAACTCCTACTTCTTTGAAATTTAATGAAAACAGAACGTCAAATCAGTGAAGTCATTATTTCAATGGAGAGATAAAGCACTTATATGGAAAGGGTTCATTAAGGGTTTTGAATCGACGTGTGTGTGTAACTGTTGACTGGCAGTCTCAATTTGTTATAAACCATGAGTAATAAATGTGCAGTAACTGGCAAATGTCTGAAATTTAACTGGTGTTATAGTTGCATGGCCGTTTGTACATAAAAGTGTATCTGCTTTTCATAAAAACAAAACAAAACAAAATAAAAACAAAAACAAAAACAAAAGAGCCCCGACCGGTTAATAGTTTATCTGCATGGCGTATTACGGCAGGGGACAACAGAAATGGGCTTCACACGGGGTAGAATAGGCCTTCAGCTACCCATGCTTGCCAAAAAGGCGACTGTGCTTGTCGTGAGAGGCGACTAACGGGATCGAGTGGTCACGCTCGCTGACTTCGTTGACACATGTCATCGGTTCCCAACTGCGCAGATCGATGCTCATGTTGTTGATCACTGGGTTGTCTGGTCCAGACTTGATTATTTACAGACCGCCACCATATAGCTGGAATATTGCTGAGTGCGGTGTAAAACTAAACTCACTCACTCACATTTTACCCTTGGGTCTTCAGCGCGACGAGCGAGCGCTTAAACCACAAGGTTACCACACCGCCCCTTTGCGGAATAAGACGTGGCGATTGAGGAACGAGAATTTAGAAATTTAATCATATAGATTTACAACTCTTCGTGATATAACCAACGTGGTAATAGAAATGAACATTGGTCTAAATCACTCTGTCTGCAGTGTTATCTTAAGGAAGACGAGTCCCACGTCCTGTATGTGAGTAAAAGGTACAATGACCTAAGATAAAATATCTTCAAGTCTTTTCAAATATTATTCCCCTATTCACTAAAAATGTTGTGTAGAATAACAAGTTAAAAATAAAGATTATTTATGAGCACCGGTCATGTTTATTGAAATGCATTTCTGCTGAGATGTAAAGAGAAATAGAAACGTGGTTGCATTGTATGTCAAATGACATGTGTTCTATTGAACTACAATTAGAGATATAGATATTTGCAAAAAAACGCAGTCCCAAAAGTAAGGTTGACAGACTATACTGAAGAGTGTGAATAACCTTGTAACACCAATACAGCGACGACCATAATATCCACAGTTCAGAAATCCCAACATATAAACCCTGAGAGGAAACGTTTTCAGTGAATACTTTTTCTGCTTGTCATGAATTGCACTTGCCGACAGCATGTCTCATATAGAATGCATTAGTTTCACAATATCAGTATATTCATGGTCCTCACACATTAACAATAACCCAAGAAATTACCAAGAAAGTTAGACAAATAATCTTTCCCACTGGCGTCATGGGCAAGCACTTGAAGTTTGGACATTAGAGAAATTTTCTGCATGTTTGTTTGAATATAAAATACTAACGATTAAATTTTCAAAGCGACGCTTTAACATTTGCGTTTGAAAATCCTGACCTAAGCGTCCTTTCAACGCCAGAAAATCTTTGTGGAATTATGTGTACAATTAATAAATTGTTTGCCTTTAATAATCTGCCAAGAGAAGCGGCACTTCAAAATACTGTGAGTTTATATGTGTTCTAGAAGTGTTTTACAAATGACTTCTCAGGACGAAGTTCGAACGTCAATTACAATTAGGAGATAAACATCATGTGTTGGCCAATTTCAAAGCAACGGAATATTTCATTTGAAACCTCCGGCTGACGTCGTCCGTTCCAAACGCATTCCCGTGCTTCAAATACTCAATAACATCCGGAAATTGGCCAACACGTGATGTTTATCAACATTGTAAACACAAAAGTAAACCGAAGGGCTTTACTGTCTGCACTCGTTTACATCGAGTACGGGTACAGCATTGAAGTGTCATCAGCAGGCCGTTTCAGCTGGCCATGGTGGCATCTGGAGTTGCTCATTTGTGACGTCATTCTAACTTTACGTCACAATATGATTTGAATGACGTCACCACGGTTGATGACACAACAAATAATTGTTTGCGAGGTTTCTACGTGTCAATACGCAGTGAATAGTCTTGCAGTTTCCGGGAATATAATACCATTTGATCATGTTTTTCAACCAATCAGATTACAGAACACAGTGACTTTTGGTTTACAATGTATTATACATCGTCTTAAACAAAGCTTCATCTTCACTTTGACCCATTCACCTTCATTCTTTGGAAGCTTGGGTGTTTTCGAAGCGATTTTCCAACAACACCATGACAATAAATATATGGTTTCAACCGCATGCCTTTGGAACAAATCAACTAGAGATTAAATGTTATGTACCGTACATAATTCTCCAAAAGATATTATATCTTATTGTATGCAAATGTCCCAACAACATGTTGTTAAAACTTCATATTCTTGATAAAGGACTTTCAGGGCAGGGGTATTATAGAAGCAGATATGAGGAAATAATGATGTTGCCTCAGTTTCAGAAATGTATTCCCAGCTGAGAACGATTTTCTACAATCGTTTGGACGTGCAACTGCATTCCGGACCAACAGCTTTTAATTGCTAACGGAGATTCCCCTCAGCTTGCAGTTCAGCAACGTTTGTCGTGGTCCACTTCACTTGTGTTGTTAAATGTTTCCTGTAACGTTCAAGAAGGCGTATTGGGAATATGGACTTTGTATCAGCTTTTGAAAGAATTGCGATGGGTTTAGAACACTCCATGTCCTCTCAATATTGCCGTATTGCACATGTTCCGAAGATAAAGGCTTCATAGCCTGATCACAGATCCAAATGAGGTGTCATTATTTAGCTGAGTTCCCTTTTCGCTTCAAAGGTCCTTCTCAAAATTCATCTTGTGTCAGAAGATGTCAAAAGGACCTTTTTTATTCTGTAATCGTTGTTCGTTCTTGAAATTGTAACAGGCATCAATATCACAACTGAAACATTCAACGTCACAACAGGGCTACACGAGAGCAGTGAACAGTTCTGGAACCCTCTAGCACACGCTCTTGAAACACTGGCACCATGCACTGATCCACAAGAGGACATCTGCCCCTTAGATACAATTATAGCTTAAGTCCTCAAGAAAAAATGAATCCTTGAGGGTATGAATGTTTTAATTCGAGCAGTGGCTGATGGATTATAGAATGCCATTGAATCGCAAAACACTTTCTCCACTTCAGGTTTTTACAACCGTTGACAAAGTAATTGTCTTTTTATTTTGACCTCCTATTTAAGCATCCAAACGTGTTTCATCATACCTAGTGTTCTTATATTTTCTCACCTGAATTGGAATTTTTTTAAATTCGGGGCAAACATGTAGGACATTGTTCTGGGTTTTGTTACAATGCTCTCACTCCAAGTGTTTGTGCAAGATTGCTAAGGACGGCAGTAAAACAAGTTATTTACCTATAATTCTTGACATGATTATTGGTTAATTTTGAATTATCTGTATTTCTTGATAAACGTGCTTGTGTGTTATAGAAATAAATCAGTATAAATTTCACCCATCTCGTTATTGATTACATTTAAATAATCGTGTCAGACAATCCAGTGACGAATAGCAAGTGCATCGGGAACCGATGACATGTGTCAACCTGATCACAAGATTCTGTTAGTCGCCTCTTACAAACCTAGTCGCCTTTTGTGGCAAGCATTTGTTGCTGAATACCTATTCTACCCCGGATCTTCTCGGGCCCTTTAGTCAAAGACTATTTGGAACGATTAATAACACTTTGTCAAAATATCATGGTATCTTTATTGATGCGTTTTGTTGAGAAAAACGTGGTCAGAAGTAAATGAAGTTCAAGATGAATCGAGATTCTATCAATGTAACAGGGGCTTGCCACTTATCAAACTCCTATTGTTTCAGTAGAAGTAATCTCTTTTTAATGCCCCCAAGTTAAGGGGAAATGAGCAAACTAACATGGCGTTGTTTCGTTTTAAGAACACGTCATGGTGATAAAGGAATGTGCTTGAGTGACACCAAGTGCTTTAGGGTCTCAACTGGCTCAATGACAATACAATAATCATTTACTGAATAGATTCGGACTGCGTTACATGAGTTGTGCTTGTCCATTCCTTGCCTGTGCAGTCTGTACTCGTTGAACTGTTGTGATAGCATATTTGAAATTCATGTTTCTCTGAACATTTGTATCCCAATTATATAAAAAAATATACTGGAGAATAATGCACTTGTGACTGATTTCCATTTCAAAGTTTTATGTCTGGGGCTATTTTTCTCTTTACACCAGCTGGAATCTGTTCTTGATGATAGTCAAGATCACGTTTTCTAGTTGTATGTATATATGAACTACAAAACTATAAAACAGATTACTTTATGTATGCATGTTTGAATGACATGGGGTGTTGAATAAGCGGATTTGAACCAGGCGAGATGATCATAACAAGGGTCATAAAACAAGCTCCACAAGGAACTGTGTAAAACGTCTAACAAGGCAATGGAAGGTCGGTTGCCCGCCCATGACACACTAAAAGACCTGAGAGGTGATAGTTGTTATTTCCATGCCTTGTGTTGATATCTAGTGACGATCACAGTGGCATGTTGCAGCGGAATCATCAAACGGTGTCTGCCTACGGTATCAATGTTATGCTGAGGCATGTCTCTTTAACTGAGCACAATATAAACGAAATGAGACCATACATGTAGACGCACGCACAAGCGTATGCTGACGCACGCACGCACGCACACACACACTCACACGCACACACTGCATTACAAGTGTTTTTCTTTTTAAATAATGGTACTGGGGTTGTGACATGACATCAAAGTTCTCATGGCGACATAGAACTTTCGATGACCGAAGATAACCTTCCAGTGGACATCATGATAACAAGCTGCATGTCAAGGGTAAACAGTTTCAATGTGGACACTGTGACGTAAAGGTTAGACGCTTTCACATTCGAAATATGACGGACACAAACGCCTGATCGCGATTAGCGACATAAAAATCTCAATTTAATTGGCCAGTGTAACACAGATATAACCCTAATGCAATCACAAAAAAACTGAAACACTAATTCGGCAATGTGTACTAATATACCTACATTCTTACATATCCGTGAAGGTCCGGGTTCGAACACTGACTTTCAGTAACCACTACTTCGGGTTAATCGGGTTTTCGGGTTTTGAGGCACGGTGACGTGGTTGACAAGTGTCATTTGTTCCCAATCGCGCAGATCGATACTCATGTTGTTGACTACTGGATTGTCTGGTCGAATATTTACAGACCGCCACCATATAGCTGGACAATTGCTGCGTGCGGCGTAAAACTAAACTCACTCATTGTTAAATATCCTAGGCAAACAACCCTGTTTCAGTGGCGCCTTGGAAAATCTTGTACAAATATTTGAAGTGGGAATATTTGATCAATACTCTACATGTTCTACTTCTAATTGAAATTATACAGGGTGAGGAAATACATGAACATCAGTTCTGGTATAAGTCAAGTTTATATGTTTCACTAACAAGTAAAAGTGAATTGAATGTAGAAAATCGTATACGACCACTGTCGCCTATGGCGGCAGGTCTAAACGTCCCGCTGACAAATAAATACCAATCGATACTTTTTTCTATGACCATTAATATAAGGATTCATGTAGATTGCAGAATTTCTGCAAATTGTCTTCTGTTTGCAAGTAAGAGGTGAATAATCTTCAGAGTAAATTGGTTGGCACCGATATCGTTGATTACTTGCAATAGGTTTCCGAGTGTAGCTGCATTAAAGTATCAGGACAAAGTCCAAATCTGATTATACAACCCCACCCAAAATCAAACAAGGTAGATCTTACTATTTCCCAATGTACCAGGGAAATGCACCTACAAACAACCAATAAAATCACTTAGCCATCTTTACGATTTAACACTCAAGATGTACAAATGTGCATAGTCGTAAGTGCATCAAAATAATACTTACTTTTTAAAGAAAAAATCTCACAAAAACGGAAAACGCTCATTCGAATGAACTTGTTTGAAACGTGTTGTCCCTGAGAAAATGGATACCAGCAAAAGTAATTCTTGAGAAACCCTTTGGAGGCAAGAGGTATTGTAGCTACAGGTATGAGCAAATAAGGATTTTCTTTTATCGTTTGGACGTGTAAGTTTATTCCTGGGCAATGATTTTTAATTGCTAACAGATATTCCTCTCAGCTTTCGGCATCCTTTGCCGTGGTCCACTTCAGTGCTGCCGTTAGATGTTTCTTGCGGGTTGGGAGTCTGGACTTTGTATATACACTTTTGAAAGGATTGCTCTGGGTTTGGAACACTCCATGTCTACTCATTAGTTGCTATCTTGCTCAATGAAGTTCTGAAGATAAATGTGCCATAACCCGATCGGAGATCCAAATGAGTTATCTTTATTGAGGTTAGCTCCTTCATAAATTTAAAAATTCTCCTCGGCATTAAAAATTTTGTTTGAAGATGTCAAAACACCCACATTAGCAGTCATAAGTTTTTCAAGTTATAACGGGCAGAAACATCCAGCAGTACAACAGGGTAAGAGTTTTGGAAGAATCGTGTATGCATTCTTGAAACAGCTGAAGCATACAACTATCTTCGACGGAACATCCTCAGATATACTTGTAAAAGAGACTCTCCTAAAGAAAACAATCCTATGAGGGCATAAATGTTTTGAATTCCAGGGCTTCATTATTTCACACTGCTTGTCTTTTGCTAACGGAAAGCGTTATCGCCTGCTTCAGGTTTTTTCAGACGGCTGATGAAATAGTTGTTGCATTACTCTGTACATGAAGTGCTTTAGAAAATAATGCAATTCAGGATTGGTGGAGGAATCAATGCCACATGACTGACAAAGAACGTCCTTGAATCCTATATTACAAAACAGAGAATCTTCAAGATCATTATTTCAATGTAGACATTTATGGAACGAGAGGGTGCCATTGATCGACGTGTGTGAGGTTCAAATGACAACCACCGAATGTATGGCTTGAATGATAAATGTATATACACAGACAAACATATGAGATTTTAGAGATAGTTTTGTCACACTGCCGTTTGGATATAATAGTGGATTTCCCTTTAGATTCCCTTTAGATTAGATGTCTTTTGCGTGTTATATTTACTAACCTGTGAGGATCTGGGGTAGAATATGCCTTCAGCAACCCATGCTGGCCACAAAAGGCGACTATGTTTGTCGTAAGAAGCGAATAACGGGATCATGTGGTCAGGTTCGCTGACTTTGTTGACACTTGTCAGCGGTTCCCAATTGCGCAGATCACTGGATTGTCTGGTCCACTCAATTATTTACAGTCCGCCACCATATAACTGGAATATTACTAAATGCGGCGTAAAACTAAACTCACTCGTAATGTTCATTGTATATGGGACAATTTCAGACACTCATTTATCTAAAATAGAGCAACTTTCACTCACCTTCTATATCCCAAACCAAAACATGACTCTTACATATCATTCAGTGACGAAATATCCCCACGACACATGCTCTCTAATCCCCGGAACCTTTTCTAATATCTAAAAGACAACTGCCAAATGTAATCGTCCCCTGTTGATGTGTCCTCCATCCTATACGTTGTGTTGATGTCAATCTGTCAAGGAAACGACAGAAGAACATTTGGACGCCAGTGGTTTTGTTGAAATCATACTGACTGACTCTTGTAAAAGAGTTGCAATGAAGCCCCGATCTGTATACTTCTGCACGCAATTCAACGTTTGTGAATCCATTTCACGTCTTTACGGGAGACAGCAATCACCTTGCACAAAACCATGTCTGTTTCATGTTACATTCACTGTGTCTGGGTGATCCATTCTTGACAATGTCCAACATCTGTACACCCATAAAGAGTTTCGTACTTGGCAGACTATAACTTGAACAATAGTCTCGTTATATTGATTAATAACGACTTATCAACAAAATGATATCTCTATTCATGCGCTTTGCTGACAAGGAGAAAACACCTGGTCTGGTGTAATCGACATGACATTCTGTTGAAAAACCAGGACGTGGATTTATTTCAACATCTTATGAAGAGAAATGAACACATACTTTGAAACATTTGACTACATTAAGGGGTCACCTGTCTTAATATTAGCAATGCTATAGTCAGTGAACAGATGAAGACGAAAACACACAAATGACCATATTCTTTAATTCCGTACTCGTTGAACTATTGTATTTAAACAACATTGTGCCTTTGAACACTTGTAGCCCGATGATTCTAAACATAAAGTGGGAAAATGCAGGTGAAATTAAGACTGCATGGGAAAGGGAGACAAGTGCGTAGATAAAACAAACAGCATCACCATCGGAGTGAACTGCCACTCAAAACCATTGATTAATTTTAATTTCCATGATTCACATCTCTAAAGGCGACTCTCTGGTCAGGAACTTCACACATCCTTTCGTACAGTTTTCACAGTTCACTGTATACATTAACTATGTTTTACTTTGGTATCTGTTTGCTTCAAATGCATTATTTTTGTCTGTACATATGTGTCTCGTTTTTAGCACCATGCATGATGAAAGTGTTGATAACTACTTCATTCTTCTGAGGAACACTTCATTCCATAGAAACAGAAAACGGAAATGAAACGTACATGGAAATCTCCATGCAATTTCGAGACAATGTATTTGAGACAAAAAACACTATACAACCTACGTGTGCAATATAGAGTCTATTTTTTAACCGTTGCTCATTTGAGAAGACCGCGGGTTGCAGCTGCTGTCTTCAAGGACAAGGCATTGCGTAGATGGAGTAATGAATTTCACTGTGGTATTTACAAAAGCTTTGCAGGGTTGACTTCTGTGCCGTTCCGTTGTTTGGATGAATAGTGCAATTATATTTCGCTTCTGTCGAACGTGAGTGTTGCGTTGATATGTTGTAACCCCAAAAGGACCCTGTATTTCAGATGGAGGAAAGAAAACATTTCGGAGTTGGCGATACTCATCCGCTCCCCAATCCAATTAGAGAGAGTGCTGATGGAGAGAGTGATGTGCCGAATTCGTTGAAATGAACATCGAAATAGACAACTCTTTTGTTTTAGAAGTGCGATAGACGCGTGCAATAGACAATCAGTATGCTTATTGACGGACAGCTCTAACACTTATTCGTGTTTTTACTGTTAACATTGTCTTTTTCTAGCTTTAGCCAAGTTCAAAGAACTTTCTGAAAAGTTTGGCGTGTGGTTGTCTATAGGTTTCATACAGGTTATTTTGGCCGACAGATCGTGAGTGACATCGTCGTAATATTAAATTAAAGTGGTACTTAAACTCAATGAACATGCAGAAGCCATGAAAAGTTTTTTTAGAGGAACATGATACTAATTAATGTAAACTTTGACTTCCTCAGTTTTATTTTTAGTGGAAAATTATTTTATTTTTTTTGCAAGGCATAGACAGAATGACGAGGTTCATTTATCACTCACCCTACTCTGAATGTCAGTAAACTCTCATGTTTGAAGTGTAAATCAAATTTCACTCTGAAGCAGAAACTGTGATGATAATAATGTTCTTACATGCGAAGTAAAAAGGTGTCATAATTGTTTTCTAGTCTTCCTTACCTGGTGAAGGCCAAGTGGACGGGAATTTTGTTTTACTTCTTCATTTTTAAGCGTATCTTTTTGAGGAATGGTTGAATGGTAGTAATAACGTTGCAGGTTCCTTTTCTTGTGGTTTGTCTTCTTTAAATATATATCATGAATGCCAAAGAATCGTCAGTCTCGATTATCTGCTGAATGGGGTTACAGTAGTGATGAGAATGATGAGTGAGTTTAGTTTTCCATCGCACTCAGCAATATTCCAGCTATGTGGCAGCGGTCTGGAAATACTCGACTCTGGACCAGGCAATCCAGTGATCAACACCATGACCATTGATCTGCACAACTGGGAACCGATGACATGTGTCACCCAAGTGAGCGAGCCTGACCACCTGATCCCGTTAGTCGCCTGGTGAGAATGGAACGTATGGATCTCTGAAACCCATTGTTGATATCATGTCTGGGCAAAAAGAGAACGCACATCTTACTCTTCCAGTCACACAGAATCTGCATAAGATCACACGCTTCATGGTAATTGTCCATGCTACACGTATTTTGGATATTTTTCAAGGAAATGATATCACCATGACACATGCTGCTGAGCCCGCGGAACCTCTTTCAACTCTGTTCAGCATTGTGTGCTGTTGTTGAAACTATATGTCACAATATTTGCGCAGGATTATTCAACCTGGCTACCTTGCAATCAAGTTTGAAAATGAATCAAACGAAACTGTCACATTTATACGCCTCACGAATTATACCTCACGAATGATAAGATATAAAATGTAAAAGAAGTTTTGAGCTTACACACTGGTATATCCTTGATGTCTTCCAAACGCAAGTATATTGATGTGACGTTCAATAATAACTCACTCACTCACTCAAATATCTTTTGTTTCACTTTTAACCAAAGAGGAACGTAGATGTCATTTAGTGTTTGGTGTACTTAATGGCATGCATTCATAGCCACGCGAATTTCATTTATTGTTACCTTCGGTGGCTCTGGTTCGTGAAGTCTGTTTGCTGATGAATAGCAGGTTTGGGACTGCACGTTCGAGGTTATGGTTGTCGGCGGCATTGATGAAACTTACCGACATAGCAAGTGATCACGTTGAGGGCTATGAGCCACCGTGATGTGGCGAATAGTGTGCGTGGCCAGAAGGGCCGTGGTCCTAGCCTAGCATACGTCATATCTGCGTGGCACTCAGCAAACTGGTACAGGGCTCCTGTTGCCATCGTTGATCAGTAAGCTGACAAATACTAATGAGCATTGACTGACATAACAGTTCATAGAAACCTTTTACCAAATTGCAAACGAAATGGGACTGTTTTGGTTCAAGTACGCACACACACATACGTGTCTCAAAAATGGGTGATGTGATGGTATCACAACGCTATTGGTATCATAAAGACATTGTACCTTGGGTAATGGCGATGTTCTTATCCATACATCAGCTTCACAATGCCAACCTAGTCATGGTCTTCACTCATTGTTCCGATGGTGTCTTGTGTAATCTCGTACAAAGATGTGACGTTGGAACATTAGAATAATGTCCTACACGTGTGTTTTCAATTATGAATATATGAATTGTTTAAGACACTACAGGAACATCTTCGATGCATGTTTAAATAAGAGGCTAAGGTTAAATGGTTGAAGAAATTAGTACAAGATCACTGTCGCCATCGCTGGCAAGTTTATAATTAACTGACAAATTAGAACGAATCAATATTTTTTCCTTGAATATTAACATAACATTTTTTTTTATAATTTCAGAATTTGCAAAGTGAGTGGCAAATATTCCACAGATTCAACTGATGGGCTCCAATACCAGCAAAAGCTGTCAGCAGGTCTTCAATGTAAGTAACTGAACTTGTTTTGCAGCTTAGGCGTATCAGGATAAAACCTATGTCTAAGCAATACAATTCCAATCATATTTTCTCATACATGCTTGAAAAACTTAGCTCCAGTTTCATCCGTACCTTTGAAATTTTGAAACTATTCTGATTTTAAGTGCAATAGTCCATCAATGCCACTGCGAAAAAAAAATAAAAAAATAAAAAAATAATAAAAAAGTACTCAAACATCTCAACAGTTTAACACTTAAGAATGACATTGTAACAAGTACATCAGAATAATAAACACCTTTTAGAGAAGTTAAATTGAAAAGGGCACGCGCTAACGGAAAATGCTCATTGAAAGAACATGTTACTATTTCCTGAGAAAATGGATACCAGTAAAGGTAATTCCTAATGAAACCCTTCGGAGGCAAGAGGTATTATAGCGACAGATATGAGCAAATAATGATGTCTTCCCAGCTAACACGAAAGGATTTTCTCTAATCGTTTGGACGTGTAAGTGTATTCCGGGCGATGTCTTTTAATTGCTAACAGAAGGTCCTCTCAGCTTGCAACTCGGCAACGTTTGTCATGGTCCACTTCTATGGTGCTGTGAGAGGTTTCTCCTAACGCGCAAGAAAGTGTGTTGGGAGTTTCGACTGTGTATACCCTTTCAAAATGATTGGCCTGGACTTAGAACACCCCGTGTCTACTCGTTATTCAATATTCTGCTGCATGCGTTCTGAAGTTAATGTACCAGCACCCGGCCTGAGATCCAAATGAGATATCTATGTTTGGTTTACTTTCTTCAGAAGTTTAAAGGTTCTCCTGTATGTTTAACTTTTGTCAGAAGATTTCAAATCCTGAATTATCGAAGATACAACAGCCGGAAACATTCAGGGCAACACTTCAAGAAATATCTTGTACCCATCCTTGAACCAGTAGTAGCAAACACGGGACATCCTTAGATATGCCTGTGAAACAGGTGCTCCTCAAGAAGACAATGTCTCTTATGAGATCATTATTTCAATGTAGAAATGAGCAATTGAGATTTAAATGAGGGTGTTTCCACTTGGATATAAAAGATTACTTACAAGATTACATTTAAATATGTACTTTACATACATATGAATTCTGAAAAACCTTGGCAATAAACAACAAATGATTTCACGTCCCAGGTTAGGTACATTGATTTCATGTTATCGACTCATTTAAGAGTTTTGTGCAGCGTGTAAAGAGGATTCGTTTCTTAATTTCTTTTCAGAGATTTTTGGCATGCCCATTTAGCTGTTCATATGTAATTTTCATAGACTCGTTCAATAAAAATACGCCCAAGCAATGCACACTAGATATAGAATTGCATGTCCAATGTTCGATACACCAGATTCATAAAACCGACACTACGATTTTGGTATCGGAATTGTCAGTGCTATGAATATTAGTTGGTTTTCTGCTCAATCGTTGAAAATAAAGAAAGTATTTATGGCAAAAAGATTATATCGCCAATCAAAACAGACACACCCCCCACCCCCCACATATATATCTTTTAACGACTAAATTTCCCCACGACACATGCTTCCCATAATCCCCAGAACTATTTCCAACGTACCTAAAAACAACTACCAGATACAATCGTTCCCTGACAATGTGGCTTTGGTTCCCGTATTGTGTTGATGTCAGTGAGCCAACGAAACGTTAGAGCAACATTTGTAAGCCAGAGGCTTTGTTGAAACCACACTGACTGACCATCTTAATAGCATTGAAATGACGCCCTGATCCTTACAGCTCTTCACGCAGTTCAAACGTTTACAGTGTTTACGTGGCTCTCCAATGATGTTGCTTTAATCCGTGTCCACTAAAAGTGATCTGCAGTGACGTTCTGGTGTCAACTGCGTCTGGCTGACATAAGCTTGACATTTTTCAGTATTTGTATATCCATGAGTAGTTTGTACTCGTCAGACTCCAACTTAAATCATAGACTGTAAGCTTGATTAATAACGCTTTGTCAACAAAATGATATCTTCATTCATGCGTTTTCTTGACAAGGAGAAAACACGTTTTGGCCTGATGTAATGGACGTGAGATTCTGTTGAAATAACACGGCGTGGAAATATTTTAACAACATGTTATAGAGAGAAATGAACACATATTTTGAAACATTCGAGTACATTTAGGGGCCACATGTCTTAATAACAATATTTGGCGAATAATCAGTGAATAGACGCTGAATGTGTGATATGGGATTTGTCACAAACAATGAAAACACAAAAATAAGATATTTTCTTTAATTTTGGCGGTGGAACACACACTTGTTGAACTATTGTAACTAGACAACATTATTTCATGAGCCTTTGAACATTTGTTGTAGCCTGGTGATTCTAAACATAAACTGAGAAAATGCACTTGAAATGAACAATGCATGGGGAAGGGAAACAAGTACTTAGATAAAACAAACAGCATCACCATCGGAGTGAACTGCCACTCAAAACCATTGATTAATTTTTATTTCCAAAGATTCACATCTCTAACGGCGACTCTCTGGTCAAAAAATTTGAAAATCCTTTGATACAGTTTTTAACGGTTCTCTCTTCACTGTATGCACTAATTATATTTTACTTAGTTAAGGTTTGCCTTGAACGATCCAATCTTTTGCTCTATACTGTACAACTGTGTCTCGTTCAAGAGCACATAAGTCGTTTTAGTACCGTCTATGATTACTGTGTTGATAATTACTTCATTCTGCTGAGGAACACTTCATTTGATAGAAAGAGAAAGCGGAAATGAAACGTACATGGAAATCTCCATGCAATTTCGAAGCAATTTATTTGAGACAAAAAACACTATACAATCTACGTGTGCAATATAGAGTCTACTTTTTAACCGTTGCTCATTTGAGAAGACCGCGGGTTGCAGCTGCTGTCTTCAAGGACAAGGCATTGCGTAGATGGAGTAATGAATTTCACTGTGGTATTTACAAAAGCTTTGCAGGGTTGACTTCTGTGCCGTTCCGTTGTTTGGATGAATAGTGCAATTATATTTCGCTTCTGTCGAACGTGAGTGTTGCGTTGATATGTTGTAACCCCAAAAGGACCCTGTATTTCAGATGGAGGAAAGAAAACATTTCGGAGTTGGCGATACTCATCCGCTCCCCAATCCAATTAGAGAGAGTGCTGATGGAGAGAGTGATGTGCCGAATTCGTTGAAATGAACATCGAAATAGACAACTCTTTTGTTTTAGAAGTGCGATAGACGCGTGCAATAGACAATCAGTATGCTTATTGACGGACAGCTCTAACACTCATTCGTGTTTTTACTGTTAACATTGTCTTTTTCTAGTTTTAGCCAGGTTCAAAGAACTTTCTGAAAAGTTTGGCGTGTGGTTGTCTATAGGTTTCATACATGTTATTTTGACCGTTAGGGCGTGTATGAGAGCACGGTAGTATTAAGAGGTGGTCGTACATGTAGAATCCACTAAAATGGATTGCTAATTTATGTATAATGTAATTACTTTTATTCTGGAAAAAATGCAGTTGTTGGTTCAAGGCAAAGACTGAATGTAAAACTTTTGTTTAAGTGCAAATTACATTTCACCATGGCGCACTGATGATACTAGGTTTTCGCAAAAAGAGAAAAGCTTACCTTTTTCGTTCGGTAACACCTTATTTACACATGAATGTACACGTTTCTTGGTCACGTTGCGTGCTATCCCATACAGTCCATATCCAAGTGTTATTTTCATGCTTCATGGTAAAAGATCAGCGTACATTTCACAAACTGATATAGTGCTTTGAGTATTTCGCTTTACAAATTGAAATGTAATTTGTTAGTTGCACATGGAATGGCCGGAACAAAACTGTAAGTTAAATTGTTCGACCCCTCCTTAAACAAGGAAGGAGGGGTAGCTTAGTGGTTAAAGCGATCGCGAATTCCTCACAATGGATACAGTGTGTGAAGCCCGTTACTTGTCCCCCGCTTTATTTTTGAGGGATTATTGTTAAACACTACACTCCTTTCCTCTCTCACGCATTTACTCACTCTCCACCCACTTATTCACTCACTCCTTAAAGCAAATATAAACCACATCATGTCTTGATGTCTTGAAAGACATGTTAATAAATGTCACTCACTCCTTAAATCAAATATAAACCACATCATGTCTTGATGTCTTAAAAGACATGTTATTAAATGTCACTCACTCCTTAAAGCAAACATATACCATATGTGTAAGTGTGTAAGAAAATGTCTGTTAAGAGATTGTTGGAATCCGACCCTATCCGGATGAATGTGAAATGGTAGGTTCCTTAGGAAACCCTATTTTATAGATAGGGACAGAGGTTGATTACATGTCACCCTGTCTTCATGATCCAGAGAGTTGATTTCAGTCACTGCATTGCATGACCTGTGCATAGTTATTTACATGACATTACTACTATAAAGCTAACTGCGCCATGAAACATTACATTTGGACATTTCATCCTCGTTGCTGTAGCATTTAGGTAATCAATTTCTGTTAACATATCTATCTATCTATCTATCTATCTATCTATCTATCTATCTATCTATCTATCTATCTATCTATCTATCCTTTGACATAAAGTTTAAATGTGAATCCAGTGAAATAGTTTTCCTAAAAATATGACATTCATTGTTAGCCCTTAACCCCTAGCTGAAATAACGCTCTCCCAAGAAAACAATTTCGTCAACCATAAATAACTACTACCTCAAACAAAATACGTCATCTCAAGAATAGAACGATATGTCAACATAAATTTCCTATTTTTTAATCTTGTGTAAAAAGTGTGACGGTAAAGTAGTGTGATGTAGCTATAGTTTGTCTGGAGGTCGTACGTTCGCCATGCTAGACTGTTCAAGAAATGCTCTACGATCATTGAAGTGAAGTTTTTATTCTTTAGTGGCGTGAAAGTTCTTCTCAAAGCAGCTCCTCTCTCGTCCTGTCACATAAATTGCAGGTTCGAATTTCCTGGACATTTTCTGTCCAAGATACTTAGAAACAAGGCTGACACTGTTCTCCGTGAAAATGACTTTCGCGTCAATGAACCTATCTTAGTAAATATTCGTTATCAGTTATTGTCTTATTGGGAAACTTGTCCGCTGTGAAAAAATCCGCATTAGTCCCATACATATATAGATATTGTTTTGGGAAGTGAGTTTAGAATGTAGTTTTTCATCAGTTAGTTTGTCAGTGAACCAAAACGGTAAAGGTCAATCGATACGTCCCTTTGTATCAAGACGTCGTTTGCTTTCAAGGTCACATGAAGAAGAAGAAGCACTTTAGTATGAGTACGCGTGTATTCATGCATACATACGCCTGGCTCGGTGGCATATACTGCATCACTGACAACACTTTCTGAGTACAATACAGATGCACTACTGTACTTTACTAGTACTGCTATTAAGTTGTGTACCTAATTCAAACCCCTACCGGAGGCTGCGGTGGTCGAGTGGGTTTACTTAGACGGCTGACTTAGAGTGCTGGAAATTAAACTGTGCCTGGTGGAAAGTGTGGGTTCAAATCCCGGATCTGATTCAGCGAGAATATATACTTCGCAGAGAAAGCGTAATCCCAAATATAACATATGCTACATTTGATCACCTTCTACATGGCATTTTAGAGGCTCTGTGGTTTTGGTCAAACAAACAAACAAACAAACAAACAAACAAACAAACAAACAAATAAATAAATAAATAAATGTGAGTTGAATTTTACGTAAAGTATGCATTTTGGGGTATGATCATGAGTACTGGCACTAATTTGAGCAAACACAATTTCTTATGAATCCTCTCGGCTTTGACCCAAAGATTTCCGAAACACAGACACATGAAATGATTGACAGTGAGATTGACAGCATTACCCATAGTACTGAGAATTGTAGCTACTGCCCGATCACACACAGACACGAACTGAATGGCTGCTTTCCATCCTTTAAAAATAAAACCATGTATATACACTACCAACTATCGAACTATTTTGATCTATGACTCTTTGGTTGTGAAATAAGCTTCGTTTGATACTACTTTTTTCACTTTTTGATGTCGAAATGGGAATAAATAGCTATTGATTTCCTAGTATCACGCACTCTGGGCTGCTTTTCATCATTTTCTTTTTAATAAGCAAGGATTCAAAGGTAATGCAAACTGAATCTCTTGCCTTACGCCCAGACAAGCGAGAAATTCAATATTAATTCTTCTCGGAAATGACTAAACTTTCGTTACTCTTTAACGATTACCTTTCACAGGTTGCAGTTGGCCGTCTTCACTATCTAGATCGCAAGACAGTCCGCCTTTGGCCTGTCTCACGGTCCCGATTTTGGTAAAATAAATCATTTGCTATAATAGTTGAGTCTAATGGATAGTTCCGTATTTTAGACACGAACTGTTTTTTGATGGGAGCGCTATCGGAAAAGTTGTGGATCCTTTGATGCGGATTCAGTGCGGTCGAATTCTGTCCTATATCTCATTCATATGTGGAATTTGATGTTGATTTTATCCAGGAAGAGCCGATTTCAACTCCTCACACTGAAATTGACGACACTGAAATTGACAATCAGAGCTGTTGTTTTCATCATGGGGATTTTGGCTGTTGATTATCGTAAGTTGCAGTGGAAGATAACACGTCTTTTATGCTGCATTGTTATATATGCCCGATGACAGTCATAACGTTGTCGATTTCAAATGCGCCAAATGAAATGTACAACGCCGCGCGGCTTCTTTGAAATATCTTCCGCATACAAGTGATCAAATTGACCTTCCAGAATGACGGGGATGAATGACACACGCGGGATCTGTTAAATAGAAAATACATTTCCGTAGAATCCACATCAACGAACATCAAAGGGAGTTTTGGGGATCAGTGGACATAAAAAGCCGTCTGTGATTTTGAACCCAATTGCGAATATACGCCCTACCCATAGTCTTCATAACTAAAGTCAAGGAAGCACAGAGAGCATTTACAAATTTTATGACTTGTGTCTCGGTGTACCAGAAGAGGTTGATATCAAAGCGTATGGCATAGTAATCATGCTGAAATAAAATACCACTCTTCCTGAAATGAAAAAGATGTTATTGGAGTACAAAGATTAGGGAGAATTTCATTCGATTCTCGACTTCACCTACATGGACTGTCACAACCAGGTTCGATTTGTCTGTGATCAACTTCACAAATTTCCTCCTCGAAGCAGAATCACACAAAAATCTGACTATTTTTGACCTGGTGAAAACTAGTATTTTCACTGAACGATGTTCATGTATACTGAACAGCATAAGAAACGCAAGTTTGTTTATATCAAGATTTGTCTTGACCATACGCGTGCTCTGGTACACAAAAACAGTGAACTTCGAAGATCTGCATCACTTTGGTCTTCTCTGCATCAATATATTCACACCCTGATATTCTACTCACACTCTCTAGCTTACAGTGTACTGACTTAAAAGTGGCAGTGAGGTAGCCTAGTGGTCAAAGCGTTCTATCGTCACGCCGAAAACCCGAGTTCAATTCCCCACTTGGTACAATGTATGAAGCTCATTTATTACGTCCCCAGCGATGATATTGCTGGAATATTGCTAAAAGCGGAGTAAACCTAAAATCACAGATCGTGTTCGGGTGTCCATGTCTATACTTTGTCCTCTGAACCTTTGATCAATAAACACTTTAATCACTAAGCTAACATATCTCAGTCGCCATGCAACTTTGTATCACAGTTTGCGTCCAGAAGCAACATTCATTCATTCGTTCAGTGAGTGGAAGATGAGTATTCACGCGAACAGTTGACGTGTCATGCGTGTGTTTGCGACGGGTGCCAAGGGGGCATGATACACTCAC
Source organism: Haliotis asinina (assembly GCF_037392515.1). NCBI lineage: Eukaryota > Metazoa > Mollusca > Gastropoda > Lepetellida > Haliotidae > Haliotis > Haliotis asinina. Next base: position 50,166,248 of record NC_090281.1, read on the forward strand.
AAACACCTGCTGACATTCATAATTCATATTGACTTATTATAACATCCTTATACAGTCTGAGATTAAATGGTTTTAGCAGACGTATCTCGTGGTTATGTGAAAGATTTAGCTGATTTAAGTAAAATAAAGTAAAGGGTCGCTGCAGGTGATGTAGGTATCCCTCGATGTATGGTGTCCAATGACCTACCTTTCTAAACGTCTCAATCTGCCGGGCGGAGTTGCATACTGCCATGATAACCTGCCTTGATACGATGACACATTGTTCATTATATCAGCCTCCGGTTTTCCTTGTCCTTACAAGATCAAAGATCGACGCAGTGCTTTAATACAAACATACACATCAAGCGGTTAAATCTTTATCAGTTTAACGTTCAGTGAACTTTAAATAAAAAGTTTGACAAGTCGACGGTTTTCAATTTTCATTTTAATGTCCATTCACATATCGAGTTATATAATATAATATGCTTATTTGCATTTTTCAATATTTCCTAAAGTTAATTTCGTGGATGGAAACTAGTGCTATAAGGAGTCAAAGGAGAAAGGTTCCCGACCAAATATGTCTCTTCCTAAATCAAATAACGTCACCGTAATGTGGAGACATTTAAAAACCAACTGGTGATACCATCGTTGATTGACGTAGCCGACGATCAGCTGTTCCGACGATGGCCCAAAACGACAGCAGAACGTTCCATTCCTTTTGAAATACAACAGGGTTACGGCACCAGGAACCTTTGAATAAAACGCCATCGTATGAAATTAACAAGTCTTGACTGTTTTGTATCTCGTCTGGGATGATATTAAACAGTGTCTGATAGGCATCATATAGCGTCTGACACGCGAATTGGAAAGTATACTGCCTATTGTCTGTTCGAGTTATGGTCATGTTGACAGACAGATCAGGCCGCTTAACCTATAGCTGGAACTGCGAGAATCTCATTTCGCTGGCGTTGATGGCATACTCGAACTTTATAGCACCTGACTTGCATGGCCTCCTTATCATCGTGTGAGTCCATCGGGATGACGTTGAATTTATTGCACTTCAATGTACCGAGAAATTCAACTCTCTAAAGACCATGTTCTTTTGAGCAAAACATGAATAAAAACTGTACTAGATGGCCAAAGACGTCAATATGGGGGTACTTTCGCATGAGGCATTGGTTTATTGCTGCCCTGTGAACTTCTTTATGGGTTTGCATTGATTAACTGATTATATAAGCATTTGCACTTGCTTGGCTTTTTGTTGGGTATTTACCCAGTTACTGAACTCGTGAACGTTCATGTTTCAAATCGACAATATATGCTACCTATCAAAAGTTTAGATTGACTAGTATGAATGCAGCCACTTACTTAAGTCAATTGTTATAAATAAGACTTTGCAAAATACTCCATACTGCCTAAAGGTATTGTTTACACATGAACTAATGTACTGTAAAACGAATTCGTAACATTGAAAAGATTAATGTCATCAGTTCAATAGAAGATGAAACTCGGTGAAAAACTCTTTACTCTGAACGGTATTTTGCATTCAAACTGGCAATATTTTCAACGGTAAATTCCATCAGTGTGTGTTGTGGGTGTGTGAAAATGGAAAGGGTTTACATGTTACGAAATGACATAAACGGCTTACGTTTGATATGAACAGCTTGAAAAACTGAAAACCAGTGTTCATTGAACTTTTAAGAAATGGTGTCATTTTTATTAGTCTCTTAAGTTTTTGTAATTACAATACCCAATAGCAAGGCAAGAAATATCACTACTGGTATACACGAACATGGCCAATCACTCGCACCATTTTAAGGCATTTCAGCGTTGCCGAGTATAATTTCCTGACTTTGCTCAGGACTTCGACAATGTGGCACCATGGGAGATAGTCCAAAATCAGGAACACCATAGCAGGTACATCCGGGTACGTCACTTTCCACTCAGGAAATCACTATCACATGACTTCCTGAGTTACGTCCCTTAAACTGCCCGTAACCGTTTTCGACCTGTCGTAATCCGAGCAGACTTACGTGGGCGTTATTTCACCTCGTCTCCAGTGCCTGCGCCCTATATCTTAGCGGTTTTCAAAACGTGTAATTTCTGGTGTATGTTACAGAACTGTAAGGAGAGAATGGCGCGTCCATGTGAATCGGCGACGTGATGGTCGTTGTACCAGACTAGCGTCCAAGAATGTCGCTGGAGGACGTGGCCCAGCTCTCATGAACGTTGCATAGATTTTACGTCATTGCCTTGTCCCGCAAAGAGGAACATGAGGCGCCAAATTTCAGCATGACAGTGCTCGTCTGAGCACACCACAAATCTGTACTGATTTCTGGAGGGCTCAGAATATAAACTCACTTCCGTGCTAGTCTAGATCACCGGATTTCTACCAAATAGAGCATCGTTGAGATGAGCTAGACAGACGTTTTACGTCAACGTCAACCAGGGACAGAGAGATTGCAGCAATTACGACAAGAATGGGCAGCCATTCCGAAAGGTTTCACCCTCAGGGCCTAGTGCTCCATGGGCAGAGGCTGATGTTTTTCGGGAGGTGGGATAGGGGCATGGAGGCGTGCTGTCATCCAGGCTGTAGATAGAGTCAGCTTGGAAAAGCAAGAGACAAGTATAAATGACACGTTTCACTGACTGTTGTAGAGCAAAGTGCATTCATCTTTTTGTTCTTATAGTGGACAAATAGATTCAGCCGCGAAGCTATGTAATTTAAAGATTTTATGATATAGCGGCATAAAGCATAAAATGAAGGAACGATGCAATTAGAAATTGGCTAATTACGTTTGTTTCAGAATCAGGTAAATGTAATTTAGGCCCTTGATGACAGTCGAACAGCTGTTTACTGAAACTAGTTCATAAATCTGTATATATGAAATAAAATGGACGAGTATTTTACTGAGACAAATATCCTTCATTGGATATTATCATAATTTTTTGACATATTTGGACTGAATTTGGAATTATTGATCTTAATCCGTTAACCTTCTCAAAAAGAGAAAAATAACCTAAAAAAGAAATAAAGCGTGAAAAAAATACAAACCCAAAACTGCACGGTAACCAGTAATATATGACAAATTAGACGGTACACACTCTACCCTGTCCCCACACCCCCATTTGTCACGTCTATAATATGTATTCTTTCCCGAAATCTACACAACCAAATTCGAAAGTGAAATAAAACTACCAGGAAAATATCTCCTGCAAGCATTCATGAGATAAATTGAAGCTATTCGAAACGTTCATAAAATGCTACAACGCTGTCCCTTCAAATCGTGCCTGGCCGTGCTCATACCCTGGTCTCACAACTCGCACATTAGAACATAGAGCACACTCTTGACGCAGCGGACGTATTTTTTTAATGAATAGAATTGTTTTTTTGTTCTCTTTTTAGCACTTTGTGTTTTCTCTCTCGAAATAATAAGATGGAAATAAAGAGAAATATAAAATCCGCCAGCGCAATTTCAAACTGTGAGCCTGTCAAGATTCCATAGCAAACATATTTATATATCAATTACCATCTTTCTTTAACCCAGGACGTTGAAACCAATATTGCATACCAGCAGTCCCCAAACTACAGTAATTCGGTTACGCTCCATTAACGTCTTGCCGTTCGACCCTTCCCAAGACACGTTTATTTGGAATTTAATTTCATAAAAGCTACATGCATATTTTATTAAGTGGGGCAATACTAACGAATTCACCGTGGGATCATTTGCATGGAGGCATAGAGATGACAGTTATATTTCAAACACAATTTAGGATGTTTGGGGACAGCGATGCTGGTTCAATGAGTTTGATTTGTCAATTTAAGTGTTTTTGCCATAGGAACAGAGAGGTGAGCTGGTTGGTGTTATCGCGCAATTCCAATATCAATGATATAATCGAATTTTGGACGCCACTAGGAACATGGAAGAGCTTTCTTTCTTTGATAATTGTCATCCACCATGTGTGTTATCGCTTTATAAAGAGAATCTGCGGTGCGGGAAATGTATTTTGCTAATTTGATAATGCAATTAAATAACAGGATGAGCTTGGTGTTGAAGACCTTCGAATGAATGTTGAGTGCAGAGGCAGCCAGTAAAATTCACCGGGACAACCTGTGGGTTATTGAATCTGGAGATGGGGAATCACACGTTGTGCGGATATGTGCGTTGTGTCTGTGTGTGTGCGTGCGTGCGTGCGGGCGGGCGTGTGTGTGTGTCCTGAGCGTGCATGTTTGTTTGAGACGTGTTGGTGGTGTGAGAGATGTGATGTGTGAGTGTAGTGTACGTTTTGAGTGTACCTCAGCCTTGGGTATGTGTGTATGTGAGATTTACGATTGCGTTTAGTGAGTGTGTGTGTGTTTGCTTGGAGTGTATGTGATTTGTGGTGTGCTTGTGTGTGTAAATGTGTGTGTGATGTGTGTGCATGGTTTTGCACCCTGTAAGGAGAAAAAAAAGAACACATGAGAAGTTACTCAAGAGTGGTCAGTCAATGCATCCCTATATCGGCTCCCAGTGTTATAGATTAACGACATGAAAAGCAACTTTTTTCTTTACAAAGTAAGGACATCTGTTTTTGGGGGGCAGTATTTACGTGTTACAGGATTCAGACTGAATGTCCCGCTTTAGGTTATATTTCGTGATCGGAGTTCAACAGGCGTTAATGACACAGCTGGAATAACTATTACGCCGATGGCCCGGGTTCGAACCCCGGTGGAGGCACCTAGGCTCGGGTCCCGGGGTGGGCACATTTGTATCCTTCGACAAGATACTCAGACACATATTGTGACTGTTCACCCAGCTGTAAAATGGGTGTCCGTCAGGATGTGCTGACAATGTTAAAAGTTGCTTACGTTGTATAGTACATCATGAAATACTCTCGCAGGTGTTAAAAGGATCTAACCTCTTCTCAAAATAGAGGATTAGGTGAGAGCAGGAGTCATTTTATGCGGGAGGAAAAACCTGCCGCTGGTTATTTTCATATCACCTGTGAAAGTGGGTACTGATTTTCATGCCAGCAAAACACATTGCTTCATCGATCTACAGGCAGCATGGCTGTATGATCCCCAGGGATTTGAAAAGTAGTTCGGAATATCGGAAAGTACAATATTATTGTACTTATTATTATATTGTGCTTTTATATTACTGTACTTTCCGATACTCCGAACTACTTTTCAACTCCCTGGGGATAGTATTGTGCGTAGTGGCGTGAGCAGGCAATGTGGCTGGATGGTTGGATATGGTCTCCATATGATCGGAGTATTACTATTAATAATCCACAGGATACTCCACCGCCCCTCATTGATGTGTTCTTAAGTCACAGTAGTGGCTATGTACTTCTGGGTAGAAGTTGACACGAGGTTTAAACTCTTACGTGATCAGGATGAGTGAGTGAGTTTAGTTTTACGCCACACTTAGCAATATTCCAGCTGTTTGGCGAATAATCGAAGCAGTGTAAGCGGGGACCAGGCAGGCCGATGATGAACAGCATGTGCCTCGATCTACACAACTGGGATCCGGTGACACTGGGTCAGTCATCCAGGTAGTCGCCTCTTACAACACGCATGGGATACTGAAGATCAGTTTCCTAACCCGCACCTTCTCGGATATGATCTGAGTGAAGCGATGGTATCAGGACTGAGGCTTATCGAAGGTTTTTGACATGGTGTATCATGCTTTATAGATCACGTAATGTGCATTCTATATAGATCACGTAATGTGCATGCTATATAGATCACGTAATGTGCATCTTTTTTTTCTGCAAATACTGCATGTAAAAGGAAGAAAGCACGATAACAAGGTAAGTCGCACAAATGGGTGGGCATTGAGGTGATGAAGCTGGTGGGTAGACAATGGGGGAAGGCACAGCCAGAGATGTACAAATGGAAGGTTTGTTACACTCAGTATCTTCTTTTTTTCTACAAAAATGGGGGAAGGCACAGCCAGAGATGTACAAATGAAAGGTTTGTTACACTCAGTATATTCTTTGCTAACACCGTATGTCACAATCCTGCTTGACAACGGTACAAGAATCTGTATCGAAACGTCGCACTCTCGTAATAAAGAAGTCGTTATCCATAAAGTTTATCAATTTTGTACTTCCCAGTTTCTATAATGTCACTCAAAGACGTCAACTTCATTAGCCTGAGGTAATCATCTATCTGCCGAGTTGGGAACCATTAGTCGCCCCTTGCGACAAGCATATTCGCCTTTTGTGGCAATCATGGGTTGCTGAGGACCTACTCTCCCCCGGATCTTCACGGGTCAGGTGTAATAAAGACCTCTACTTTTTAAAGTTAATCAGATGAGGGCATTTATACACATTTGTTCTGTCAGTCAGAAGCAAATATACTCTCATGTTTGGAAGATGCAACCCCTCCTCCTCCCCTCCATTGAATACATGTTATGGTCGATGGTGATGCATTCAAAACGAATACAGTTGTATTTTGGACTCTGCATTCTTATTTTCACGAACATTTTCAGTCCAGTAACGCTTTGATTCTTTGGGCTTGCAGTTTGCATTAGCTATACTGACACACACACAACTGTACTTTTTAATTCACAAACCCTGAGATGCGATAAGGTTATTGATGCATATGCGCTTCCCCTGACAGAGACTGTCGTTTGAATAAATAACGAGCTAATCGCCTATATTGCTTCACGGAGGCTATGGCCCATCCCGCACGGTGCCGTTCGCAAGCCAATCTCTGTGGGTAGTTGATTGTTTCATATCCCAAACGGTACACGCCTAATCCAAAAATGATGTTTCACGAAGTAATTGAAAATGCTACATTTTTAACATACGTTACGCCATGAATTACACTTCCAGTTAGATTGTCTTTCGGTTTGAAGGCAGGTGTTGTAAAGTTTCGATACTAGGTGATATATCGACGGACTGGTTGCCACGGACGAACGTATCCCCAGTCGTGTTAGGCAGAGCATGGGTTTTCTGCTGATATTCTTGGATCGGGTACAATAGAAAAATAGTCTGTTAGTCGCAGACTGAACTGAATTAAAGGGACTTTTGCTTGTATGATTGCTGCATTGACCGAGTAAGTGAGTATGCGTTTACGCCGCTTTTATCAATATTCCAGCCATATCGCTGCCGGGACATCATAAATGGACTTCACACATACACATGTACCCATGTTGGGAAGCGAACACGGGTCTTCGGCTTTAACCTACACCGCCACCCCAATTGCTGAATTGAGAATCGCTGACGAAAGACCTTTCATTCCTGATTACTGTAATGTATAGCATACAAGCAGAAAGAATCAACGTCGTTGCTATGTGAAAGTCTGACACCTCACGTCTGAACAAATGTGTTTTGTTGGCATGAAAATCTGTACACAGTTTCCCCAGGTGATATGAAAAGAACCAGCGTCAGGTTTGAAAGTCTGACACCTCACGTCAGAACAAATGTGTTTTGTTGGCATGAAAAAGTGTTTACAGTTTCCCCAGGTGATATGAAAAGAACCAGCGTCAGGTTTGAAAGTCTGACACCTCACGTCAGAACAAATGTGTTTTGTTGGCATGAAAATCTGTACACAGTTTCCACAGGTAATATGAAAACAACCAGCGTCAGGTTTGAAAGTCTGACACCTCACGTCAGAACAAATGTGCTTTGTTGGCATGAAAATCTGTACACAGCTTCCCCAGGTGATATGAAAAGAACCAGAGTCAGGTTTTTCCTCCAGCATAAAATGATTCCTGTGCTCTCAGCTAATCCTCTACTTTGAGAAGAGGTTAAATCCTCATGCATTCACTAATACATGCCAATGTACTTCCTGACGTACGCAAACTTTAAACACATGCCATAAATATTTTGTGCAAGAAATAGATGTAGGTAAAATTACGTTTTCTTTTGCAATATTCACGCTGAAGTTTAGTACCGACGTGTACCATGAAATTTACCATGAAATTAACATTTGATTTTCAAAATTAATAACGTTTACACATCGAATCATGAGACACATTTCAGTTTATATTTAATTTTATTGTTCATTTGTCAGCTGACAAACATTTTGAATTGCACCAGATATGATATACCTCTTGTTTTTAAAAAATGCATTCTGACCAAAATGTTTAACCTATACATACAGTGGCTGTCATCATACATGAATCATGGTGTCTGTATGTGGTATATCAGTAGAAGTGCTTCTTTTGCTAGAAGCGTCTATGTCAGACAGTGGAAAACAACACATAGCAGTGTCCACTGAGAATCAGATGAGCACGTAGGGAAAATGCAGCCTGACCTTTTCCGTGTGCGACACTTGCCCCGAGGAGCAGTGCCAGTTTAACATCTGACCTCAAACCCGGAAGTGCTGCAATCAGTGGTTGGAAGTAAATGATAACGAAAGAAGACAAAATGTCGGAGAAACGGTGGAAATCAAATGCACAAATGAACGAAAATTGAGTATATTTTTCATTGGGGTAACAGTAATTTGACTGCATGGGAGTATAAACAATCCACATATTTTACGTGCTTGTATATAGGCAACTATTACCAAATGTGTTCTTATTAAAAAGCCTTACTCAAATATGTTTCCATTCGCATGAACTGAATGTGCATGGAGACATAAACGTATTCAGTATTTTGCTCTGTGATCTATATACCATCACACATGCGAAGAATCTACATGCAACTTTAAACTTGTTGAAATTGTTTAGAATTCATGGTTAGTGTAGTGACTATGTGTTGCCTATTTCTAAGCGTGGATTCGTCATGCCGAAGCCTTTGGTTCATATCCCTTCTAAAGTATTTGAGACTGATTCTTAATAATATTGCTGGAATACTGCCAAATATGGCGAAAACCTCCACCTACTCACCTCTGGTTCATCAGATCAGATTAGATGCTATATTTGTATACTGAAATAAAAACGATTTAATATACTATATTTCGTCTGAGCAACACTCCCATTTTTTAACACACGTCCTGAGGACACCATGTTTTTTTCCGGGCTCAGATAAGGCAACTGAAGGTCATTGGATGGATATTAAGTTCAACAAAGTGGTTTAAATCAAATTTAATCAAGTTATTTACGACGCTGGTAGCTTGTTAACATTCACCAGTAGTCTCTACAAATTGATCATAGTTCTTCTTTGGTGAAGCGTTTGGTGGTGACAGACCAATATCTAATAACCTGCAGATCCTGACAGATAAAAGGGACGTGAGAGCAAAGAGGTAAAGTTCTTGAATCTGCGCATTTATAACTGCGATTTTGTCAAGCTGATGCACCGAAGTATAAGTAGAATACTCACTCACTCACACATTCACGCAATATAGCGTTATATCACATCACTTCGCGTCGCATCGCGTCGCATCGCGTCGCATCGCGTTGGCTCTAATACAGCGTCGCACAGCGCGGGCGTAATACAGATGGCGTGAAACTGGACAGAATTAATGCTTTTGGGCGTTTTTGATGTTTTATGTTTTCACCCGATATTGCCTTGCAAGACGTTCCTCCACTTCTTCTTGCATGTTGCTGTCAGTGGTAGTTGTTTTGCATGCAACTCATCACAGCACATGTGCAATCCCTGCTTTAGTTACATGATATATTAACCCACTGGAGGAGCTCCTGACACGTTCCCTGGGAGGCATCGCGGCGCACAATGAGGAAGCGACAGTGAAACATTCTGTAACGTACAGAGGCTGGTAAGATTCGACAGGGGAAACAAAGCATGGTCTATCATTGCAGATGGGCAGCAAAGCCCAGCACAACACAGTTACACACGACATAGTGAGGGAAAATGGTGTTGACAGTAAGAACAGTGTTTCAGTTTCATAACGACGATGGCGTGTTATTACTGAATGAATGAGTGAGATGCACTCAGGTCTCCGTGTAAGTGAGCGTGTGTGCGTGTATTTCACATGGATTTACTCCTGCAAAATTACGGATGGAACACGAGAAACACCCTTCCACTGTGGAGGTTGTAAATCGTAAATTTAAACACAATTGCCTCAATCTGAAGACAAATACAACAAGTCCCAATCCTCAAAGCGATCGCAATGTTACGAGCTTTCGTAACTATATTAGTTTATTATAAGCTTAGGAATGACTTCATGCTACGATGACGATTTGTGTGAGGGTCACCCATTTTGTTTTGGGGACGTAGGGGGACATTGGAGGTGGGGGGTAGCAATTTGTACATGAAAGTATTAAAGACGTATGCTTAAATATGGAAAGGGAAGGGGGAGGGAGTCACTGATTCGTGGTGTGTGTGTGTGTGTGTGTGTGCGCGCGCGTGCGTGCGTGTGTGTGTGTGTGTGTCGGGGGGAGGGGGTTGGGGGGTTGGTGGTGGTGTGGGTGACTCTTACTTTGTACATAAATTTTGGTAGGTGTCATTCACACTGTTCATCTTTCTCCACAAAAAGCATCTTCACCTCCCTGACAACAGATTACGAAAGGACCCTAAGTATATTGATCATTTCAGATGGGAAAGAATACACAACCTTTTAACACCTAACAATCAACTTGGGATGTATAGTTTCTTCAGAGATTACAATACAGAGTGATGTGGGCGTTGATCTCACTAGCTTGGTAATAATGCCATGCACTTTGAGAATAATCAGAAATCCCCTTAATGAGTTAGGGTTGTCCATCCTCGCCTCGGAGTCCCACAAGATTGACGAAATGATAGCGAAATACTACGTGCATAATGACGTTATTTGACACCAGGTGTTCCTGGGCATGTCGTGCCCCATGGGTAACACCGTCGTTACTGAAAGAAGGACTAGAGTCCTCCGTGTGTTGACCGCGGTCAGTTTGAATCTTTCGGGGAAATTGAAGTCATTTATTTAACATTATCTCTTTGTATATAGGGCAATCATGTTAGGTTAATATACATAATGACGCTTGTATCAGTAGTAAAGACAAAGTGGTTTTAGGATGACCTTTCATTTTGCCCGAATCAATTATCCCTTCAAGGTCAAAGATCTAAGCAGCTTCATGTATATAGCATATCGTCTACAACCTTCAAAATAACGGAAATAGGTCTGTCTGAAGTACTTTGACGATGACGTCAATTTCAAAGACGTCATTTCTTTGGCTAGTCTTTGAATTAAACTGGCAGATGTAATACATAGTGGCTTTTAAGACCCACACACGCTCTTATCCGCACCCACTCTCCGCATCCGTCACTCAAAGCAAGCAAACTGCAGCTACTTTGGACTCAAAAGATATTTGTATTGATTGCACAAGATGCATACGATTTGAAAAGTCAAATCCTTAGTAATTATGATCTCTACAGCGAGTCGAGAAACTCAAGCAGTTTCTGAAAGGTCAATGATAGCAATACACAGCCTATTGGTCCTTGATTCCAAGAACGTTGGACTGTAGATCTCAAGGTCACCTTAACTGTTGTCAGTTGAAGTATTCTGTTGTACTATAAAAACATCGATACACTTAATTAGCCAGCATCAATCGTGTCTTTTAAGCGTGGAGTTTATAGAACCACGCTTTTGAATGAAAGTGCCAAGACCTGTCACGTGTGTCGCATATATATATATATATATATATATATATATATCGTCATCTGATTAGTGACGCGCATGAATGGATTAACGAGATTCCCACTGCACCACAGCGTAAAACCAAAGCAAACCCATTGACTCACCACATTGCATTTGTCTAAAGTGTGGCATTATAGAACTCATGAATGGTAAAACGGCTTCTTAAACGCAACGACTGAAAATCATTCACGCAATCTCTGGCCAAGACAAAAACATCTATAATTGTTTGCTGTTTTCACATCTACCATTTGTCTCAAACAGAAGGAAAAGTTAGTCTCTGGTCAATGTGCTTTAATTTCAGAAAATGGACACGGAAATGAATTTTCATTTGACTTTTGTAATGAAATTGGTCAGTGTCTGAAGACTGAAGGTAACTCAACACAAATACACGCAGATAACTATATACAAATGAATTATGACTTTATCGATTGTCAATATATTGTCAAATATTGAGAATGAAACATTTAGACAAAGATATTCACTTCTAATACCTGGTCTGACGTTTTCAGTTTTAACAAAGGAAGGACACACTAAACTGAAAACGTTATTTCAGCATTACAAACGTAAACGACAAAAGTCATCTCATCTGTTTCCAAGAGTTGGAGATCGACTATGTTATCAACTGTAAAGCTAAATGTTAAGTGATGTTCGAAGGATACGTCAACCTCGTGGATACCATTTTTATTGTGATTCACTTGCTTAGAATCAGCCGGAATCGTGACTTTACGTTTAGTAGAGATTTGTTCTGAATACGGAAAGGGTTTTGTCGGTTTTATCTATTTGAAGCTGTTCTTATACGATTGACAGTATTTGCACCCAGCTGAAGACAGCGTGACATTGGATGCAGTTTCCCATCGTGAATCTCCCTCCATGTCAAGCAGTAAGCCACTGGCTTCATCTTCTGGTGGTTATATTTCTCAAAAGCGTAGGTGCTTCTGACCTTGTTTATTGTATTCACATGGGAAGACAAAGTCTCACATTAAAGTCTCGTCTATCTAGAGATGTTATTTGGTTGTACGAGATGTACTGTTAATGTTAGCATTCTGAAGAGAAATATGGCTGAAGAGGTTTTTGACGGCAAATGTACTACTGACATGTACCCCAGTTACGTTTCTGTATACAGAAATGTACCCAAAACAAAGACAAAACACACAAACATACCAGGTACCCAAAACAACTAACTTGTCCATATTCAGCAGCCCAAAGCCGAAACCGTGCATTCCTGCTCCCGTTCAGCTGACTGCGAGTGGTGCTGTGCATCACGCAATACATGTACACGAGACCGCGCATGCCCTTTACTTATATAATGCAGTTTAAAGACTTTATGAACAACAATATCACAGTTGCGATCAAGAAAACGATATACTGCGGAATTGAATCATCATAGGGTACATTTCCGTATTCTGATTTTGGTCAAGGTACGTCTCTGAGTTTCTGTATACAGAAACGTACCCGGAGTATCCATATGTAGTACCTGTGCCGATAAGACCACTTCAGCGGACGTTTGCAATAATATATACAGAACGAATATTGTATAAAAGGAACTTAATTATAATCTACTAATATTATATCAAACTCACTGACAAATGTACTGAAGGAATCATAGTAATATTTCCTGACTCAGTAAGGAAAACACTGTTGTGTGAATATGAGAAAGGGAGACATATGCTGTGTAACAAGTTCTCATATAGTGCATTCTGCAGGCATTCAAAGAATTTATGTCGTGAAAAAACTAAACGTGATTGAGTCAAACCGATAACTCTTCCATTTTGATAAATAATATCAACAGACCTTCCCTCATAATTTGGTTACGGCGGGAACAGCTATTCACTTAGGAATGTTTTCCAAAATACACGGTTTGTTTCATGAATTTTAAAACAATTACACCATATGTTTCTCACACGTTGTTGTAATGTTGGACTCTCTGAAGTAACGAATTTGAATATATGTCTGCAAACCGACGATATATTTGTATAACCGGTCAGTACCATTTGAAGTGATGTTCCGTTTTGTACATTTTGAAAATAACACACACACAACATTTGCTAGCCTCAAAGAAGGGAAATGAATAAATGAGTAAGTATGTAAGTTCCTTCGTAGAGTTTCCCCAGTAGAGTCTGATGAGTATAGTTTTACGTCGCACTCAGTAATATAATCCAGCCATATGGCATCCTTCGGCAGACATATGTTTGCCCTAAAGAAGGAAAATGAATAAATGTTTGTCCTGCTGCAGAATGATAGGACACATAAATGATATTCATTTATCTGGAAGCATACTAAGCATAACATCTGGATCCAGATACCAGGATAAGATACCTCTTAAGGATCTGAAACCCGCAAAAAAACAAAACAAAACAAAAAAAAACCAAAAACAAAACGTGGGAGCAAGAGCTGCATGACACCCAGGGAGTTGAGACTGATAATAATATGTGCCGTTGAAGTTGACATCCAATGATTGAGTGAAACATACTGGCGCATTGAGCATGCTCAATATATGTGCACAAAATAAATATCCAATAATAATAATAACAATAGTAAAATAATAACTGAGCGCCATTGATGCATGCATCGTTTTTGACTTTCCTGCACGATAAGGTGACACAGTGTGATATAACTGGCACACTAATCACAGCGGCGTTAAAACGCACTAACTAACTTGAAAAATATGAAGTAGCACCTATCACCCAAAACAGCACTTCCCAACATTTTATGAAATAATTCTTACCCACGTATAAAGAAGACAACACATGAAAGCACACTAAAATCATATTACAACATCATTTATGCATACCTTCTATGAACTTGCCGCAAGGTACACACACTACAACTACATGAATGAATCTACACATAGAGTACCATTAAATAAATCATATACATTCAGTGCTCAATTAAATGAAATAATCTACACAACGTGCACTTAAATATATCAACACGCAATGCACAGTTAAATGACGGAATCAGCACAATACAGTTAAATAGAGGGTATTACCCGCACATAGAAAACATCAATTACTATACATAAAGAGCTTTTCCGTTTATTTTATCGCAGACAATTTTCTTCGAAAATGTTTTCAACATAATAAGAAAGCAATAATTAATTGAAAAAAATATAAATTATCTCCCACAAAATACATTGTAAAAATACGATGTTTTTGTATAAAAATATTTATGCTTATAGATTTTATTATTATTCCTGATAAAAACGTGCAAACCCACCTACCCTTCTCCAGAATATCAAGCTTTCAGTTACCGAACCTCACATGAAGATATCATTAACTGCACGCGAATACGAATAAAGGATGATCGCATGCTTTACAAGTAAACATAATAACTCACACACAGACGTCTGAGGAAAGATTTTCCTTCTTGCACGGAAACATTAAGCTAAGTACCAATTACACAGCAACATTGTTAAAGGAGACACAAGGCTTCGTCAGTTTATCTAATGGTTGTCGCGGTAACACTACATTGACGTTAGACAATGGCCTCCCGGTTGATAAGTTTAATACCTCATACCACTGACCCAAATGTTGTCCTAGTCCAAAACAAGTATTGGCCAAAAAGCTTCGTTTGATTTAAGGAGTTGATAACCGTGCCTATCTGGCAACCCAGTTTTACTTTTTAATATCATATTTAAGAAATATATGTATTTACGTTCCGTGCAATTTGATTTCATTCTTATTGGAGAGGTTTACTGAGTACATGTACTTATTTGATTACGTAATCTAGCATACGTATTCCATACATTACACACAAGTGGTTTCAGTAAGGTTTGAGGAAAGGTTACTTGTGAAAAATCAAATTTATATATGAGACCATATTTATGATTTTCTCCGATGTGTTTAGCATCAATTCCATTAACCAATGACGTATGATATGTTAAATACTGATATGGTAATGATCTTACATCACACATAGAGGTCGGCTCTTTCTGACTGAAAATAATTCAAAAGAGCGCTCAGTTTATGTACCCTGTTTACAAGCGAGAAACATTTCTATGTACCCTGCTTTGGTTCTTCGTTGTAGAAATTCTTTATCTCGAAAAACCTTGAATCATGTATTATGCATTATCGAATGCAGATCGATGGAGGGGAGACATGTCTAACTCTGTTTTTTTGTCATCTGTAAAATCTAGCAATGAGTACGAAAAGGTTTGTACCCGTGCCTCAAACAATTCAAAATTAACACTGAGTTGTTCGATAAGATAAATAAACTAATGGGCAAAAGAAAGTGAATACATTTTATTCAGAATTTTTGGCAAAGTTGTTCAAGTTAGTAAACGGTTTACCCACACTACCGACTACCTCAAACGCGGCATGTCGACTGTGTAGAAAGCGCGTGACTCTTCGAAAAATGGCAAAACGTGCAACTCTGAGATTTTGCGAAAAATGCTTGTCGAGAATTGCTATACATCTCAGCTGACTTGATCGCCAAAGGGCGCAAGGGCCCTGAACTGTAGGTGGTAGTTCATCTGGCAGTTTCAGCGTTATAGGCAGACTGCCAGCACCCAGACAGGACACGATCAGGCAGACCAAGGGTGACGACTCAGCAAGAAGACAACCATCTGCGTCCTCTTCATCTGCCACGGAAACGGCGGCAACGGCTCTAAGACATGTCATCAATCGACGCACCTTGCTTCGACGTCTACGTGCAGCAGGCATCAAAGCTCGACGACCCCTGCTTAGAAACCAGGAACGTTGTCGTAGGTTGCAGTGGGGAAAAATCACACAGGTGATTAATATATTACTAAACTGTTCAGGTACAATTTTAGAAAACATTTTTATCGCACCAACATTGTATGCATGTGGATACTATATTAGCAAACTGAAATGTGGAAGGAAACAAACATCACACACTGTAAAATGTAACATAACATTGTACAGGAGGCTATGGTAAATCAGAACAATTTACAAGAAACCATCACACACTGCATAGAAGAAAAGAACAATTTACAAGAAACCATGACACACTATGGTAAACCTAAACAAGAAACTGTCACATGCCGTGGTAATACAGAACAATTTACAAGCAACCATCACACACTGTACAATAAAACAGGACAAGTTACAACAAAACATCTCTCACTGAATAAGAAAACGCATCAGTGAGCAAGAAAGATTCAAACACTGTAAAATAAAACAGAACGTAAAATTTCATGCAATTGCAATAATACAGAAGAATGTACGAGAAAACCCCAGGCACCTAACAAAAAAACCTCAAAACCAAACAGTGCACAGAAACCGCAATGCACTGAAGAGAAATCACCACGCTCTGCAAGGAAAACATTGACATGATTCACTGTTCCAGTGGTTAAACTGGCATCAGTCAATCCGTCAGTACGACAGTCCCTATAGACCCCCCTCCCTCCTCCCAGTACAAGAAATACATCTCTAGCCCCGCCGCCAGCAACCTGTTATACACAGCTTTGTACTAACCAGGAAACCCATTGATCCAGCCATGTCTCAGAGACTGGGGAATTACAAGGTATCGGTTGCAATAGTCATCACAACACATGCCTCTATTAAAATAGACAGACCCGTCACTATGGTAAACTATCCCTCTCACAATCTGCTACCCAACATATCACAAGCCTTTGGGGCCCGCAAGCAAAGTGTGTTGATACTGATCCTAGTGAATTCAGCGTGTAAAATCTGCGGCTTTAGGAAGTATTTGTGATAAACGTTCTCAAGGTAATGCCTACCAAGAAACGTGTGGGTGGGGATGAAGGCGCGATGCTTCTGTTAACCCACACGTTATCAGGAACTGTTGTAGTTCCTCAGAGCTAATTGTGATTGGATGGTTGTGCAGTGCTATAACTGCCAATGTCGAGACTGTATTATCTCAGTCAGCAAACACTAATATATCTCCTCATTGCGTTAAGAGCTGTCGTGGAAATATATGGCTGATGATTCGCTCTCACTATGGACTTTAAGTTTACCTTTAACCATATATGCTGTTGCAAAAGTACGCTGAAAAATGTTGACATGAAACGCTCCTAAATTTAGAAGATCAGACGCAGAGACCTCTTCTAGTTAGACTGTATACATCATAACAATAGGAACTAAATTCTCTTTGACTTTATTAGTGAACAATTGCTAACAGATCTACGATGATATATAATCGAATAATCGAACGGCCTGATGTTACAAATTTGCGATTCCGCTGAAATGTGTTGATATCGAACCAGTGGTCTCAATATGTCTTACCGAACACCATAGAGGATAATGCTAGCTTAAATAGCAGAAGAAAATCAATTGGATATGTTGAGAGCAATTTCTGAATGCCAGTACTCACAGGTAAACAAGCAAATCAAGATGCATTTCAACTGCCCCAATAATCCTTTGTAAATTTAGAAAGTGCTCATTAATCGACCATTTTTCCAATAGCCAATTTTTGTTCATTGCTTATTTGATTAACATCGATCACGTGTCACACTGACAAACAAATCCGTAACACATGACCTATATAGTCGTTAGCTCCAAAGGGGTCATTGACCTTTATAATCCTTATCATCAGACAAAACTTAGACTTCGTATCAATAAATCCTTTTAATCTCTTACGGAAAAAAAACACTGGTTGAGGCAGTTACAATAATGGCCGATGGCGGATGGAATTGTACAAATATTTGAATGTTGCCAACCATCAGCAAGAAATCAGGATCCAGAGCAGTTCAGAAGCTCTGGTAATGATGACCTTGGATTAGAGGTGGTATTTCAGTGTCTGTCAATATTGGGCCTCATTAGGTGAGGATTATTTAGAGAGATAATGCTTGTGGGCTTACACACAAGCTGTGCTCTCAAAGCCTCGACAGAGAATATAAGCATTGTTTGAAACAGTGTATGGACAATCAGACTGCCAGAAGTATATTAGAGTACCTAGCAACGATTTGATTCATTTCGAAAGACACAATAATAATCAGTTTTGCATTCCGACCATGAGATGCACAGCATTTAGATGTACACCCACATAGTGAGATTACTTGTGGACAATCTGTGGATCATCTTTGACAAGCGGCGAGGAACCAACACGGTGTGATGCGTGGATGCCGCTACAAAATATAAAAACATCCAAATGCCTTCCTCTCTGATTGGAAGGATGAAGGTTCAGCAGAATATTAAAAAAACAAAAACAAACGTGGATACTAAACTGTTAACTGAAATAAATGTTAGATTTAAACTCGAAAACATTTTTGGAGAATGAAATGGGTCGGTGTGAGTAATTCAAAACGTAGCTCCCGAATTGTAACACTTGTTTGGTTTAGAGATGTTGATGTGTGTATATAAAATAAACAGAATATTCAACGATAATGGCTTCACAGGGTCTAGGTGTGTGAGGGTCACAAATATGGTAAACCTACATCACTTCCGGTGAAATTCTGTTCAATTCTCTGTCGCACATCAGCTATCTTATCACAGTCATGATGTTGATCACTGGTTCGTCTGGTCCTCGAACATTATTCGATTATTCATAGACCATCTTCATATAACTGGAATATTGCGGAGTTCGGCGTAAAACTAAACTTACTCACATCCCACCACATTCTCATTTTCACATATATTTGCTGTCAGTGTAACTTGATATAACTTTGCGATTTCACTAACTGTTTACGAATACGGAAGCACGGCTGATTCATCTGTCTAAAGCCCTTCTCCAAGCACTTAAAGCGAACTTCTCTGTGCAGGGTTTAATTTCACTTAGGCCAGAAGCCAATGGCGTTGGGTTAGAGTCCGTTCGACCTGGTTGTTTCTAGGCTTCTCAGCACCGTCCTAACGTGTCTCACCAAACTTTCAGCACAGAAGTGAGATGCAGTGATATAACTCGGACACTGTATTCTCACTCACCCGTTCATATTCTATTCACAGTGCGCTTGTCAAGATAGTCTAGCGTATCGTGATGTTGTCTCAGTGCGTTTGAGATTAGAGGGCAACTCGCAATAAACCATTTTATCAGAAGACTGATAGCGTTATTGGCGATAAAATAATCTGAAAATCTTGGTATCGCAATCCGATATATATGCAAATCAGATCATCAAGTCGGAACTACTTCGGATGGTTATACACGACCTGCTGCCTTTGAATAACCAAACTGTTTTGAGAGAGATCCTCGAGGCAGATTCTCACAGGTCGGCTGACGAATTGATATGCCAAATTCCAGTTGTAACGTCTGAGCGATTAATCGAAAGGACACGTCTGCTCTCGATTTTGTCGTAGGTGTGTAGGATCGGCAAACTCGATAAAGCCTCTGAAATCGCCCTTATTGTAAGCCTATATTATGATACGTAACTTACGATTCCCTAAGAATGCTTTCTGGAACGAGGTCCTGATCACTAAATCAGACCTACGTTAAGTGAATAAAATATCAGGAAAAAATCATACATAACCCCATACAATAAAGATGGATTATCTTTTAGACTCTTAGATGATAGCATATATATGTGCTTGTTAATTCCAGTGGTTTCTCCACGTAGCTTGGAAAAAGACTGCATCTATTAATCTACGATGCGGCTTGTTCGAATCTCGCTGGCGCAGTGGTATTCTGTCACCAATGATATGGAAACCTATGGCTTTACATTGAAGTCAGGTAGTTACGACTCGATCAAAGCCAGGCTGTATACAAAGCAAATTATATCTTATCAATAGGATTCCGTTACTTCTGCCTTTGAGTATATGAAAATGGAGTGTTGGCTTTGAAAAGCTTCTGTCTGCCTTTTTATCAGTTCTAGGGATATTTCTGTTTTGGATACTGAGGTCAACCTTAAGAAAATGATATGAACTTTTCTGCGCGTGGATTTGTCTAGCCTTCAGAAATTGCAAATCTGAACGACCGACTAACAGAATCAATAAAGAAACTTCAGACCTCCAGAGCAGCAATTTCCTGCGAAATCAAGGTGTATTTAATTACAACAATACAGCGAATGATATTCCAAAAGAAATTTGATAAAGAAATAAATATGACAATTCGATTCAGACCAGAGTTATAGGTGGAACTGAATAGTGTTCATATAAAACCTTATTTGCAAATGATTATTTCCCGTTCCACATCGAAGCCAGGAAATTTGCCGTTAGAGGAACCTTACTTCTGTAGCATACAAAACTACAGCTGGAGTCTACTTCTTAAAATTAAAATCAGTTTTTTTGCCAGAAAGACTACTTTTATAGCATTCCGCGAGATTGACTAGAATGCGGATTTTGGAGATGATGAAGAAGGTCTCATCGTCTTTCTTGTCCGAACTTTCGAAATCCTCTCCCCAGAAGAAGCAATTTCTATAATCGTCTGAATTTGTTGTAATTCATTGTATTGAAGTCCACGGCAATTATGGCCGTAGAGGGTAATAGTAAGTGGACGGAGGATTGGAAGTCCTGTCTAGACTGACCCCACAATGGTTCTAGCACGTGGTACACGCTGCATTGTACACGGCGGTCATTGGAAGGAGACAAATAATGCAGGCAGGAAATTAGAACGTTCGAACATGCTCCTGTAGTCAGTGGTAGATTTAGTGATGTTGATTACATAAGATAGATGTGGTTATTGAGGATGACTTGATTGCCTACGAAAGTGAATTGAAGAGGCAGGCGAAGGTTGTTCGTTGTAGTAGCTCCTGCAGAGGTGTTGCCGTGAATACGTCGTAGTGCAGGATGCTGTAAAATGGAGATATCTTGCGTCTCCCGTGTGATCTGCTAAATGGGTCACTTATTGAGTATCCAGCCGTCATCGATTGCCACTTTAAATATTTATAGACCATTGGTTCTGAGTCGCCCGACCTCTAACGTTTCTGAAAATAGAGCACGTATATTGAGTTCCAAAGTGTCCTATAAATACGTAGATATTTACTAAGCAGGGAGAACATGTGCTAGTTTCCTTTAAACTAAATCATTGTGACATAACAGGCTATCGTGAGCGCATCTTAAACACGGATCTACTCAACATACACACTTCTGATAGAAAGTACAGACCATAAATGACAGGTCATTAAATACAGACACAACCACTTTATTCTAACTTTTATTTAACTTTTCGGTGAAATATTGTTTTTAGGTGCATAAAATTGCAATTTGGTGTTTTTATAAGACGCGATCGACACAACCGACGATGAAAAAGAGATTTATTCGTGTAAATGCGTTAAAAGTGAACAGTGTTATCCTCGACTTCCATTCGGGATAAGGTCGTATGATAACAATGTAGTACCGACATTTCCAAATGGAATTTACACGTATCACCTTAAGTATCGGACTGAAAGGGCCATCAACTTGAAGCAGATGGGGACTAACCGTTGGCGACAAGACCACACTAGCACCCGTCTCTCAGGAACAGATTCTGGACCATGACGTCATCAGCTTCAGCATCCGTTGGTTGTTAGACGGTGATTGCGACTGCATGATGTCCGGGGATATGGAATTTCCCAGGGGTTGCCTTAAGGCACCACCAACAACTTCAGAGATTGTGTTGAGCACGCGCCTCAAGCCAGTGACAGAACATGCACTGGCAAAGAGTCTCTTGGGAATTGGTTCCAGCTGTCTGTTGATTCAGAGCCGGAGTACACTGTCGACGAGGGGGACGTATGGCACGTTGTTGTGCTAGTGGGAGGTCGAGTCTTATGGAAAAGATGGCGTCATTGTGTGAGGAGGATAAGGAACTATTAGAATCAAGTAGATGAGGACACTTTCGACTCCAGTCTGATTTTCCATTGTGTCTACGGGGTAATTTGTCACGTTGTTCTGTCTTTCCAGAAGCAGCGTCCAAACAACCTGTTCCTACAAGGCATGACTGGACACGCAGTAAAGAGGAAGATCTACACGGGAAACACATAATCTCTTCAAGGCGACTGTACTGTGGACAATTTGCTTGAATTCTGTACTACTACTACTACTACTACTACTACTACTACTACTACTACTACTACTACTACTACTACTACTACTATCACTTGTCGTAAGTAGAGACGACAAACGGGATCGGGTGGTCAGCCTGGCTGACTTGGTTGACACATGTCATCAATTTCCAGTTGCGCAGATCGATGCTCATGTTGTTGATCACTGGATTGTCTGGTCCAGACTCGATTATTTACAGACCGCTGGAATATTGCTGAGAGCGGCGTGAAACTAAACTCACTCACTCAGTACTACTGCTACTTGCTCCTCCTCCTCCTACTACTACTGCTGCTGCCGCTGCTACTACTACTACTGCTGCCGCTGTTGCCGCCGTTGCTACTACTACTACTACTACTACTACTACTGATGTTGCTACTAGTGCCACTGCTACTACACTACTATGTTTTAGCACTGGTCTTCAGCAACCTATACTTGTCGTAAGAGGCGGCAAACAGGATCATGTGGTCAGTCACGCTGACTTGCTTGACACATTCATGGTATCCCAGTTGTGTAGAACGGTGTTCATGCCGTTGCCCACTAGATGCTCCTGTTATTTACTTATAGCTGGGATAGTACAAAGTGTGTTGTTAAACAACAATAAATAGACAACACCTACTACTTCGACTACGACTACGACTACAACGCATTCCTCTACTCACACGTCTACTTCAGCTACTGGTACCAGTGCTACAAAACAGTCTTATTGTCCAGACGTATATCAAATTACAAGTTCCCAGCGCAGGATGAATCTCAGCCTCTGTCAAACCCGGGCTCTGTGTGCAGCAACAGTTAACAGTGGGTCACATGTTTAATTAACACGGCCTTCCCGATGGAAGGACCTATCCCCCCAGAACACTGCGGTTCAAAAGTCGGCTATCTGTTTACATTTGCTTTGGCCTCAAGAGCCAAGAGTACGTCTCCTCTGCCCATTATTACACGATTTCAGTCAGTCATACGTCCTTATCCCAAACAGATAGGAAGTAAAACCAACAATAAAACTGAAGTAAGGATCCGTCAAAGTGGAGATTTCAGTCCAGATAGGATGAACACTCTGGAATGGCACTCGCAGATGACTATTAGCCAATCCTGGCACCATGTGGAGTGAGGAAATTGCAATGTCAGAACAAACACTGGGATTGAATAGGAACCATTTGATTGCTGGCTTGAAAAAATCCCTTGGTTTTAGGACTCTGATTGATGGGGCATGAGGATACCCAAACTGTCCAAGTGTTGACGCGTTCTGAAACAATTAATCCCAGACTTTGGTCGATGTAACGCCTGATTGCTGACTGATCCAATCAGTGGATGATGGACGGATGCTGCGGTCTATGTTACCTACCAGTTATACCCATCATCACATCATGGGTTGTCCAAATCCCAAGCTGCAATGGAACGAGGAACTAGTTCTTGAAAGAGATTCGTGACAGAGCTAAACTTAAAAAAGGCCCAGAGTGCCACAAGTGCGGTTGGGGCCCACCATGAAGCTCCAGACTAACAGTATATCCGACAAATCCGACATACACAATATACACACAACAATGCTACCTTCCACAATTAGACAACACACCCAATATTGCCAAACTGTTGTTCAAACGGAGTCAAGCCAAGGTCTGTCACAGACGCATCTCCGCAATTAAAACACACTCGTAATATCATTTATCGTTACAATCTATCACCTGGTAGCTTGTAATCAAAAGCCCAGTCGCTCTTCAAAAGTTGGTCGGTGGGGTAGCCAAGTGGTTAAAGTGTTCGCTCGTCACGCCAAAGACACGGGTTCGATTCCGTATATGGGTACAACGTGTGAAGATGATTTCTTGTGACCCCCGCGCTGGAATTGCTGGAATGTAGCTAAAAGACATCGTAAAACCATACCCACTCACTCACTGTCCGAAAATTCACTCATTCAAGCTCTCCAAATACAGCCAGGTCCCTATCTGTTCATCCACAGTGCTGTCCCGAAAGTGTCTCGTTTATAAATTCATGAAATCAGTCTGCTCTGACAGCCATTCACATCGTATACGAATGATTACTCCCAAACACAGTATTTCATACAATGGTCCTGGAAACAATGTTGTGAGGTTACAAACACTTGAACATTTGAGCCTTGATGTTTGATTTGTGATGCGGATGTCGAGTCGATGCCTTGTCTAGGCTTATGTCCAAACCGCACCAAGCTGTAATATAAATAATCGCTGATGAGAGATTCATAAAGCGTCAAATGCCAATAACGCAGGATTTTACGCTTCCGTTAAGGTGATGGTTGATAGGCGAGCCATTCTATCGCTAGGTCAGGAAATGTTGCTGATGAATATGTATTGTCTGCTGGAGGCGATCTAAACCACCACGAGCCAGTACCGTAACGTTACGATCGATGTGTGTGTGTGTGTGTGTGTGTGAGAGAGAGAGAGAGGGAGAGAGAGAGAGAGAGAGGGAGAGAGAGAGATATGGATGGCTAGATGGTAGGGGCTGATGTAGGGGAGAGAGAGAGACGTGGAAGGGCGTTTTTATGAGAGACATATATAGTCGGAAGTATGGATGACAGGATAGAAAGACTGAGGAAGGGGGCAGTTAGATGGATGGAGGAGAGAGGGATGCAGTTGAAGAGAGACAGAAAGGGTGACAGGTTTGTGTAAGAGAGAGACAAAAAAACTACTAGTTGTCGCATGTATAGATTGATGGAAAGACGATGATAGAGACTAAAAGAGATAGAGATATGGATGGATGATAGATGGAGGAAGGGAGGCTGTTAGAAGAATGTGAGACAAGGTTGTGGTGGGGGCTTTTGGAGCGATTGTGAGGATAAGATGGATAAACAGTCGGAAATATGGATGATGGAAAGATGGAAGGTTAGGGAGAAGGACGAGAGATATGGATGGAGGGAATGATGGAGGCTGTGACAGGGAGGGAGAGAGACGGGGAAAGGGTTTGTGCGTGAAAGGCAGATTGATAGATCAGATGTATAGATTGAAATTGCGGACATTTATATTTCTACATTTTTAACCATCTCCCTACATCTAGGAGATGTGTAAATCTCAAATTATAACGGTTCAGCTCAGTTTGAAATTTCTGTTATCAAGGAAAACAAATCTATGTATCATGAGAAAAAATACCGTTTCTTCCCATCGATGCATGGCAAAACTGACACTGAAATGATGGGAGAGTGCTCGTTGAGGGCTCTGTTGATCACATCTCTTGTCTTGGCAGATGCTAATCTATGGCTGTGAGATCAATGAGTTACAGGGAAATGTAACAGTAACATTGCACGGTGACTTTCCGACTCTATAACATGCATGTGCAAGAGGGTTGCAGGAGTCCAATTTGAGAAGACATCAATACACAGGGGTTTAATTGGTCGACATATGATCATACTTGGGCGATACGTTTGAACACTATCTATCTATCTATCTATCTATCTATCTATCTATCTATCTATCTATCTATCTATCTATCTTTTAACTAGCCACACACGTCTGGTTCTGTGTCCTACTATATTTTCCTCTGTGGATCTCTCTCTCTCTCTCTGTCTGTGACTCTCTCCCCGTCCCTCCTTTTCTGTCTAGCTTTCATCATCTCTGTGATTGTATCTCACTCTCTCCTCTCTCACTGTTTCTGACTCCTCACTACTTCACTCATGCGATTCCTCTCTCTCCCTCTTGGTTTCTGCTCACATCCTCTCTTTCTGTTACTCTTTCTTTCCCTCTTTAAGTCCTTTCCTATCTTTGCCCATGTCTCACAGAGTCTCTGCCTTTTTTCCGTTTTCTTTCTGTATAAGTGACTTTCCCTGTCTTTCACCTACTCTCTGTGCGTCTCCATCTCTCTCTCTCTCTCCCCACCTCTCTCCCTCTCTCTTTCATCTCTCTCTCTAAGTCTCTCCGCCTCTCTCCATCTGTACCCTATCATCCCCTACCTTCTCACGTCAAGGGAGGAAATGACATCGATTCCGACAAGGCCATGGATGCGACAATACAAAATTCAATCATGCACACATTACTGCAGCAGAATGCAATTTCCCTCGGGTGCATGAGCAGTGCGCAAACCAGATTTGTTTCTTTATACTGCACATTACATCGATTATTCGCGATTATCATCAAAATGTCTTCCCGCCATCAAATTGTACCAGCGTTTCTTTGCACAATGTCTTCCGGGATTGTCATATACCATCGCGTATCAATTTTGCTCTTTTTGTACTTTTAGGTAATTTATAGATCGGATCCCTGGAAACAACCATTCTTGTGTTAGTTTCTTCCAGAAATTAGAATTGGTCTCAAACAGTTAGAAATATCTGTCCCAAGTGAGTGAAATTTGTAACTATCCTGTCACTGTGAGAGGAATTTACATTGTTCATTACCGAGGGACAGATAACTTATAGCTCCATTGCCATTTTGCGATGAATTAGTCACTGCCTTTCTTAAAACATTGTATGAAACAATGTCTCCAGGAAGTAAACTTATTGTTGTTATGGCGTCACCACATCCACATCTAAAAGCAAAAAAATAATGAACAGAGTCACAACGGAGTGTTCTAACATTTATCACACTGGACCTGTTAAGTCAAATTGTTACAATAAAGTATTTGGTTTGGCGGATCCTTAAATTGAACGTGCCGCTGGAATCGTTGTTGAAACCCCTGAAGCAATATGAATTCATCTTTATTTTTTAAATGTTATCTTCTAGACAAAAAGCGCAAGTAAATGTGGAGCTTGACCTGACGTACAGTGAGTGAGTGAGCCAGGTTTTATGCCGTTTTTAGCAATATTCGTAAGTAAACAACATTTCAATAAAACCGCCTCTAATGACAACCATAACCAATGGAATCTAATCTAAAATACTAATCCTACTCTGTCAGGATTACATAATTCTGTCTTTATGTGTCTCCATTAAACAGTATATTAGTAAAATATGCCATTGTAAAGTTTTCGTATTGAATAGTGTGCACATACTGATCAAACAATCAGCATAATTCGAGCAACTTGCTTAATAGTCCTCTGACGTTGCCGATTCGTCAGGCAACTCTGTTGATATAAAGTGTCTACCTTTTGTCTTTCCTGGCGATACAATGTGTGAAACCCATTTTCTAGTGTTCCCTTCCGTGATATTGCTGTCATTTTGCTAAAAAGCGACGGAAAACTAAACTCACTCACTTTCCTGGCGAGTCTATGAATACAACGTAACTATTAGAACGAGGTCATTTGTTGAAAATGTGATATTTGTCGATAAAGTACAGATTCTGGTATGTTTCTTTTTCACATCAAAGACCCATACTCTGAGGCTAAGGTACCGAATTGCCAGCACACAAAGCCAGTGATTGAACCCACGGAGACTTCCTGTATGGAACTCCACCCACCGAGGTCTTACAATTTGTATCTTTCTGAGAAAGTGTAATCCCAAATATAACATTTATTACATCAAATGTCCAAAATCAGACATTATCCAAGTATAATTACAATTAGGCAAAGAAACAAAAGTCATGCTGCTTTTTCGCAAGGGAATTTGATAATGGTTCTTCTTTGACGTTGACGATTCATATTTTCTTGAGGGCATGTTAAGAACTTGCACAGATATTGAACCATGTCATGTTTTTAGATACGTTGTAGATTACCTTATCCATCATCACGTACTCGAAGCATGGAGGAATCCAGAATTAATGTGTTATATCACAACATTTTCCAAAGATCGCCACGATTCCTCGACTGGAACTTACATTCAGGGTTAGAGCATCTCAGAGTCACGTAATACGTAGACAGGCAGATAATAGAATTGTCTGTATGTTCGACGGACAATTATTCACAAGAAATATCTCCAATCATTATATTAGCACGTAAGGAGCATCGCGGTCAACTGGGCTGTCACAAGCTGTAATGGACGTCATTTAGCTCCAATGGGTGCCCGTGATTTCTGTCCCGTTGGTCTTGTTGGACAGGATCTAGGAACTTCTTGTTCGCGTATATGTTGGATTTTAACTTGTGAAAGAGTCGGGGTTGTTTAGTGAAATTATATGGTTTTAATGTGTCTCCACTGATAAAAGTAAATAATGGATTGTTAGTTGTTTTGGTGAGGTCAAGGCTGTGTCATACTATTATGTCCTTGTACAGACGTGCCGTTGTAAAGATGTCCTCGGTGTTTCTGAAGTAAATATTTTATAAAGGAATATATTTGGCTCTGGTGATCACTATAGCGTCAATCTCTGAGATAAGTCTCGAACTTTTGACGTAAAAATAATAAAGTATATCTTTATCACCATGGATAGTCAAACCAGTCACACTATATACGCCGGACACACACACGCACGCACGCACATTATACACACCTCACATCATACACGCCTCACACACATATCACAGCCACACCATATACGCCAGACACATATACTCACCACACCAACACACAGGTACAAACACACACACACACACACACACACACACACACACACACACACACACACACACACACACACACACACACACACACACACACACACACACACACACACACACACACATACACAAGAGAGCTACTACCGATTTACACGTTACCATGAACAGATTGAAACAAATACTTATCACGTTGTTTATTTAGTACTTAACCAGTTAACCCATTAAACTTTCTGACCGCCAGGATCCTGTGAGGTCACAGCGACCCTGTATGCCATTGACCTAGTCATGTGAATCGGTTATAGGCCAGAACATCATTACCCTTTCACGACCACTCCACCCGGTGGCATCACTTGAGTTGTCAATTCACATCACGTCACCGCCTCTTTCCCTTTCACGGCTAGTGGAATTCGGTTCAGGAAATAATCAAGTTACTCTCTGGCGTTGACTTTGCATATTTCGTTACGCAGATGCACCATGGTGCCGTAGGTCATAGAACGTAGCTCAGAGAGTTCATGGTCACCGGCAGTGTCTGATATAATGATCATTTGATGTTTTTTTTTTCATAAAGCAAAGGCAAAGGTTGCAAGGTTTGTTTTGTGTGTTTGTTGTTAAACTACGCACTCAGCAATATTCTAACTGTTTGGCGACGGTCTGTAAAATAATCGCGTTTGGACCAGATAATCCAGAGATCAACATCGATACACGCAGTTTTGATACGGTGACATGCAGCGAGCCAGGTACACTCTTCCAACACAATACAAAACAAAAAACTCATAGGCCGAAAGTAAGGAAATCTGTTAGACGCATTCAAATGCACATTAATCGACAAAGCTTGAACATAGTTGGAGGACATTCGGCACACAGATAAACATATCATGTATTCAGCATTAATACTGCACATGTGTGGACACAAGGAGGAGTTCCGGTCGGCTCCTCTTTGGACGGGATTGTTACGGATTTTTTAAGTTCTTCGTAATTATTCCCGCAACGCGTTGGCAATTTCGGGAAGTGTCTTGAGGACGATGGCGACGTTTCCAGACGCGCCGATCAAGATCGTCTCATAGATGCTCGATAGGATTCAGATTAGGCGATTGGGAAAATAACATGGAAGGACATCGACGATTGCACTGGCGAGACAGGCAGCATTTTACGACTGGTGGATTTATTTGGTGGGGAAGCGTCATAGTGTACACGAGCTGTGTGAGTGTCGAGCGTTGTTGTGTTGGAACAGCTCCCTTTGGCGCATAAAAAGTGGAAGGAGGTGAGGTCGCAGTGTTTGGACAATGTAGCGATTTGCAGTTAGATTGCCTTGAATCAGTAACTGTGATCTACCCGTATAGGACATGGCTCCCCACACCATGACGCTTTTTCATCAAATAAGTCCACCAGTCGAACGCTGTTCGGCTCAAAACGTTCGTGTTAACATCATCCAGGCATTGCAGGATTAAACGCGATTCATAGCTGAACCGAAACGCGTCGCTAGTTCCCTCGGTTCCATGCTTGAACTTTCATGTGTTTCTTATTTGTTTTCATGAGTATATATCGAAATGAACTATTGAAAACGCCTATGGATTTCCTTGTTTGACGGTACCCGTACGCCACTTTTTAACATGAACAACATACATGTAGTCTGGTTTTTATCATTTGTATCGGCTAATCGGTATTTCCAAGAGTAACATGATTTAGATCAAATTTTTGTGACATTGTATTGAACTTTAAGTGTATGCATAGGTGATGATTTCACTAACTGAGGTGCATTAAAGTGACCAATCAGTCATTTGTAATCGTGTTTAACCTTCATTACTTGGCCTTCTCTGACATACATGAACACGTGTCCAGTGGTAATTAGCCTCAGAAGCTATATTCGTAGATGACCTGAGTAATTTTGACACTGAATACCCGAATGACAAGCGTGAATATCATTTACACTCGCGTGACCAATGAATTTTATAGTAATTAATCACTATCTAGTTTACACCAACTGACAAACGCAAACGTCCTTTGCATCTGTGGGACCTGTGAGAGTTTATGTATTTCATCTCAAGAATGTCTCGCAACATCTGCAGAACAGTGTAGAAAACACCGAAACACAACACACATCCACCCGCTCGCCTAAACAATTCTGACACGTATGTAACTTGGTTTGTTGTTTTACGACGCACTCAGCAATATTCCAGCTGTATGGCAGCAGTTTGTAAATAATCCAGTGTAGACCAAATCATCCAGTGATCAACATCATGAGCATCAACGATATATATATAGTTAACGTAAAACTATACTCCTTCTTTCATTATTTCTTTGTAGTGGAGGCCATTGGCTCAGGCTACATTCAATGTAGCATGGGCCATATATACTCAGCATCATTAGTCAAGAGATACCTTGGTCTGTTGGTTGTCAAACATGAACAATGGCTGGTTGGTTGGTTGGTTTGTAACGACGGACTCAGCAATGTTCCATCTCTATGGCGGCGGTCTGTAAATAATCGAGTCTGGGCCACATTATCCAGTGATCAACGCAATTGGTATACTATGACATGTGTCAACCAAGTCGGCGAGTTTGACCACCCAATTCTGTTTGTCGCCTCTTACGACAAGCATGGGTTACTGAAGATCAATTCTAACCCGATCTTCACGTGAACTATAGTCATCAAGCATCAACAAATATGAATATGAACATGTTGTCTATAAAACTGTGACACCGATTTGATGTTTTCATAAAACTAGAAAAATTTAGAACGACTATCACAACATAATGAAATGAGCGCCTGTTTTTGAACCGGTGGATGTTTAGAAGTCTAATTGCGCCAGTGTTTTATAGGAAATAGTGGTAGATCGGATTTCGTTATTTTTGTCGCATGACAAGTCGAGTGGATAGGGTGTAGACAGGTGTGGACAGAGTCGTCATCGGATCTGCAGTTCGGATGGTGATGTGGTAGGGAATCTCAAAAAGAAAAAATAAAGATATAAATAATTTGTTGCAGAAAATAATATATAAAAAACAATGTCTAAACTGTATTCTGTGAACACACACGACATCAGGTTTCAAAGAAAATATATGTGTTAAAGTACTGATTGAAATTCCAGAATATCAGAATACAGTTCGGTTGCTCTCTAGTGCTACAGGATATCTGAAAATGTAATTTCCTTTGGAAACAATAAGCACAGGATGCTGAGAAGATGCGGAACAATTATCGCGCAAACCACGACTCATTACATCGCATTACATCATCTCGCATCGGCAACTCCTCTCAGCGTCCTTTCAGTCCCTTATGAAATATTCTCACATTAATTGATCAATCAATCATACTCTTTGACGGAATGGGGTCAGTCAAACTTTTTTGTAACCTTCGAAATGAAAGTACTCCATGAACACAAAGAGAAATTACAAGGAGGAAATGACATACTTAACTGTCGGGCAGGAGAAGGTATACACTTGAGAATGGATTTGACCAAAATTGACAGATGTTAGTGGGAGTAGACTTAAGGTCCAGAACACAAGAATGTTACTCCTGTCAAGAAGGTATACACTTGAGAATGGATTTGACCAAAAATGACACATGTTAGTAGGAGTAGACTTAAGGTCAAGAACACAAGAATATTAGTCCTATAAAATACATCATCGTTGTATCAAACTATATCCGAGTGTCTTTCATATACTTTTAATCTGTAGTTTTCCCAACTGGATCTGGGATTTGTTATTATTTGGAATTGATCTTATGTTTAATATTTATAAATGTCTAGAATTTTTATTGTTGAAAGAGTATAACTTGTCTTTTGATACAGATTGGTTGTAGATTACCATCAGCTCGTGTGTGAGCATTGAAGAATTTCAGATCTTGGTTGACACGTCATCCCAATTGCGTAGGCCGATGCTCATGCTGTTGATCACTGTATTTTCTGATCCAGACATTATTTACAGACCGCCGCCATATACCTAGAGACCTACGTCAACCACATCAAGAGGAATATGTTGACAGATACGTGTACATATCATCTGACGTCATTGGAATCAACATCACATTTCTTACGAGCACGCCTTCAATGAAAATCCAGTTCATATCTTCTTTCAAAGTTTCTAAACAAATATAACGGTATAAAAATGCAAGGACAACAGTTTGCATACTGACCGTGTTCCCAGGCATGTTAACCCCCTGAGAAAGAACCACTAACCCAATTCATCCCGTGCTGCAAGGTAGGGTTGCCTTTGTAGATGGCTCCCATCAGCGGCAATTGAGTTGATGTTCTTCACTATTCAATTACTGTTGTTGCAGCATTCTCAAGCCCACTCAAACAGCTTTTGATGTTGTCAATGTCATGTCGATTTCACCCCACGGCGTAAACTTTGACATTTGATCAAATTTGGATCGATCAGCTTTTGGAACTGCTCTCTTGGTTTGATGGCAGTCCTGATAGACCTCCGGAAGAGCTCTTCACGCATTTGTCAATGAGGTTAGTTTGGCATCAATGCTGGTTATGGTATTGTGAAAACCGCGTCTTTTGATCTCTACAGTCAGTTTGATCATGGCATCACGGATCTATCATTATCGGGCAAAGGCTAGCTTAATGGTGAATGTATTCGTCTAAACACAGGAGACCCTGGTTCGATCCTTCATAATGATGGGCTCCTTGTGCGTTTTATTAGTGTCCGCTAAATGAAGTAGGATTTGGTGTACGGACGAAACATTTTTTCCCCTCTTCACATCAAATAACCAAACAGCCTCTTATGATAAAAAGCGCAAACTGCCAACTCACTAACCACGAAACAGGCGACAACAAGCGACAACAAGCGACATATAATCATCCAATAGTTCCAGAAACAGGCGCCAGAACGCGACCAAGTTGTTTATTTAATTGATATTTAGTGAATTATGGCTGTAGTAAACTACAGGGACCACAGTTCGGTATAACGATACTTCGTTATAACCATACTTTATTATGACCACAGTTCTTTATAAGTATATTTCCTTATAACCATACTCCGTTATAAACACAGTTCGGTATAACCAGGGTTCGTTGTAACAATAGGTCGTTATATCTATCGGTCGACATACGCATTTCAACTAAATATGCAGCAAGATTTTTGGGATAAAAGTAGTTTGTAAAATCCACCAATTCGTTACAAACGTGCTCGGTATAGAGATCGTGTTCTTCAACTTTTCACTCCCAGTTTTCATTTAAGGTCGAAGGAAAAAGCTAGAATTTTTGTAGTCACCACACCAGTTATCATGCATATGCCAAGTTGTATTTTTAGCTCTCTGGGGAGAATGTGCGATTGGTTATATTCATTAGGTTGTAATCATATTACCCTCTCGTCCGCAATCACTGCTGTGTGAACACAAGGTCATGTCTAAAATGGTCACATCCCCAAAGAGACTCAAAATACGACCACATGTGTTCTGTGTTGAACGCGACGAAAGATATATTCAAGAGTCAAGAGCTGCTCTGCATCGACACATCGACAGGACCACATGGGGCGAATATTTGCATTGCAATTTCAGTGAGTTAGTGAGTTGGATTCCGCGCTGCTTTTATCAGTACTCCAGCACATTCAAGGGAGTGGGGGAGAGGACATTAGAAATGGGCGTCACATATTGTGGTCATTTAGGGAGTCGAACCCGGGGCTACCCTACCGCCCCTGCAATTTAAGAAAGAGGTTGCAGTTTAAGTGAGCTAATGAATGATTCCACGTCACTTTTAGCAATATTCCAGCAATATTCCAGCAATATCACAGCAAGGGCCACCAGAAATGGGCTTCACACATTGTGTCAAAAGATTACGAATTCACGAAAACCTATTAATTTATCATAAAAGTAAATCAACTTAAACAATTTACAAATGATCAGTGTCTTTTACCAAATCGTTTCGTCGCTTGGATTAAATTATCAAATTCAGACTGATGTTCCTACTCGATTAAGAATGTCGAACAGAATCCAAACCAACTTAAAAACAAATTCACACACACGAACTGTAAATATAATCGAATCTTTCTAAGCGTTTCCTCCACAAACAGATTCGACTGGGCGTAAAAAGCAAAAGACCAATAAAAAAATAAGTTATCTCAGATGAATGACAATCAGGTATAATTCACGAAAAGTGAGGGATGATAGTTTCGCTGAGCTGGTAAACATGTAGACATGTCTTGTGGCACAGTTTTGTGCCTTGGTATTGAGTGATGATCTTACATTCACCCAATATACATAAGCAGGGGTATATATAACACACAGTCATGACTCTTTTGCTACAGATATAACACATCCGATGAAGCCTCGTAATCATTGCTAATGTACAAAATCCTCATCAGATCAACCAAATGGCAGCAAACTGAAATTTCAGTGAAGTACGTTCTTGAAGCTAACTTCGCTCTGCAGAGCTGCAACCACAACTCACTACTAGTAAGATGACATTAGAGTTTTACAGTGTTATGAAACAAACCCGTGTCTCAAGTAGCTGGTACTAACGTGAAACCAGCATTAGTGAAACGTATGGCATTATTGTCAACAATCACGGTTCAAAATGTTAACCGAAATAAATGGCACTTGTCAACCTTGTCTAAAGATGTATTAAATCCTACATAACACCATGAACCCGTGACGAACTGAGTTCATATTCAGCAACCCATGTTTGTCGTAAGAGGCGACTAAGGGGTGGTTAGACACACTGACTTGATTGATACACGCCATCGAATACCAACTTCATAGGTCGATTTTCATTATATTGATCACCGGACTGTCTGGGCCAGACTCGATTATTTACGGACCGTCACATATAACTGGACTACTGCTGACTGTGGCAGTATGCAACAAACAAACGTGACTGTCATAGTTTCAAGAACTTTGGAGCACTTACGACCATCGCCACTAAGGTGGACCGCTACCAGAACAGTCTCGAGGAAGTAAACAAATAAGAAAGTCAAGGGCAGATAACTCTAAAGTACTTCCGGAAATCCTGCTGCCAATATACAAAATTCCTCACCATCTATTACACGAAATGTGACCCATCATAATTATTATTCAATTACTAAACGTCGTGACCCAATAATAATAATTACTTAATTAATAACAAAATATACAGAAAATACACATAACATGACGGTATGGTTGGATAGCCTAGTAGTTTAAAGCGTTTGCTCGTGACATCCGAAAGCTGAGTTTCCATTCCCAAAGTATAAAGCCTAGCAGGTGTTCTCCGAGCTCATATTACTGGACCATTGCTCAAACAGGCATACAGCCATTATATTCACTCATCCATTCCAGTGGAAAGCAAACACTTTCGAGTGCTTCTCTATGATCATGGAATTGAAAAGTGATAGGGGCGAGCACAAAGTGTAACTGGCGTGACTTCCTTGAGTGTTAATTTGGATGTCAAGACTTTGATATATCAGCATGTGAACTACTTTCACATCAATGAGAAGACAAACGAACCTCAGTAACATCTGAATAATCTGTCCTATAGAAATATAATTAAGCTTTCGTTTTCAATAGATCTTGTTTCCAAATGATCAATTACATTGAACGTTAATTATGGAAAGATTAAACAGTGATGAATCGTTTCTCAGTTTCTCCTGCCAAGTAACTGAAAAAAGAGGGTTGGTTTTTGACGTAACTATAGTTCACTCATGTTCTGAGCACTCATAATTAAATTATCGGAAAAGATCAAATGAGGTAGTAAATGGGAATATATTAACACACATTTAACATGTATCGACCAGTTAGCTGATGCATCCATCCAAATGAGAGTGATGGCATAAACGTTAATAATCGACCCCACATGTCTTCACGCCATGGCATCGACTTGCATCAAAGAGAGAGAAAAAGATCATTTTGTATCGCTCCAATTCATAAGCGTCCAACGGCTTTGCAGCGGAAGTTAATCTGGTGAGGAATGCTTGAATGGACCTTCCGGAATTTGGGAAACAGGAAATGGATTCACACGTGACACCGGTACCGTAACTTGCCGTGAATTAACGTTCTTTGAATTATCTGTGAATTAATTTGCCATGAATTGGCTCGCCGCAACGGCCAAAGTAGATTTAGACATTAGGACTAAGGCTAAATATACGATGACCCTCATTCAGCACGAAGTTATACATCCTTCTTGACAAATAGTTGACGGTGGCAACGTTTTAATGTTCTTTGTCAACCCTTCTGGTTTTCCATGGGAGGAAATATTGATGAGGGTTATTTCTGTGGCTCTCGCTACTAATGGCTGCCAAATTGAAGAAACCGAGCAAAGAAATACTCATTCGGTCAGTTCACTCATAGATGGAGTCTTATTGACGCACAAGCGCAATGGCACTGCCAGGACAAAACCAGTCTTGTTTCGCGATACCCTAATAGTGATCACATAGCTTTAAGTTTGCATGGTTGCACTATTTACGACTGAGGCGAAATGCGGTTTTAATTTACTAGAGTTCGACGGTGATGGGTATAAACACGCTCGTGTGTGTGTATGTTTGTAACTGAAAGTGCGTGAGTGTTTGTAAGTATGTGTGTGTGCGCATGCGCGCGAGCGTGTGTGTGATTATGTGTGTCTACTTGTACTTGTCAGATGCATTAACCGTTTCAAGGTCATAGCCCACTGAAAATACCAGGCCGCATTTATATGAACACACCGGAAATGATCAATCCTTATAACATCTTCCTTTTCATCAAACCAACGTCAAAAATGACACTTAAAGCAGTAATGAAAACACTAAATCTTAACCAAGGCTTTCTGCAATGTTTAACCCCTTTAAAGCTGACCTTCAGCAAGGTAACATTGTATATACATGTCATGTATTGCAATTACAACACTTCCTAGCGAACTGGCTTATGTGACGAACTGTTGGCCCTTGATACGTGCTTCATATTTTATGAATATGTGAATAACTAACTATAGTTACAACGAGCTAACATTAATCTCCGTGTGTTCGTTATGAAGTAGTCAAAGATGCCTCGTCACAGTTCGTTCTATCCCGTGTTAAGTCTACAAACAGTACAGTATTGCTATGTACTGTTACAGGTATAGGAGGAGGAGACAAGCGTATCTTATCTGAAGACGTCGTATCTTTTAACGTTTACTGGTATAACTGTGCTAGGGGATCGAACCACTGACCTTTCCCTCACGGGACAGACGCCGGCATCGGCGGTACTCCTCACAAGACTGCACAAATCGATGAAACCATCAAAGGGGGATTTTCTCCCTTTGTTCCCGCACCTGCACAAGGGCTTGACATAGTCATTGGCTTCGTGCCAGCAAAGACCCGGGATAGAATGGGTCTTGAAAGGTGACTACGCTTGTCGTAAGACCGGTGGTCAGGCCCGCTAACTTGGTAGACGCATGTCATCTGTTCCCAATTGCGCAGATCGATGCTCATGCAGTTGATCACTGGACTGTCTGGTCCAGACTCGATTATTTAGAGACCACCATTACATAGCTGGACTATTTCTGGGTGCAGCTATAAAACTTAATCCGTGCAAGACGTGCCGAACATACGTGCCTAATCAGTCAACCAAGAAGATTTGGACAAAGAACAACTGGACCGACATACATCAATGTATCAGGTGTTTTC
Organism: Haliotis asinina; assembly: GCF_037392515.1. Lineage (NCBI taxonomy): Eukaryota > Metazoa > Mollusca > Gastropoda > Lepetellida > Haliotidae > Haliotis > Haliotis asinina. Next base: position 50,204,526 of record NC_090281.1, read on the forward strand.
ACTGAGTCCACTTCTGAGCCAAAGCCATTGTCTTTACACAAAGCTTTGAAAATTGGAAGAATATCTCTCACAGAAACTCACCAAGAACCCAAGAAAACAGCAATTATTTTCGATTTCAGTACAGGATATCAGTTCGACCGTAAGATTAATCTTGCAACACAGTTAAACGAGACCCAGAAGCTTTGTTGACAAAACTTCGCGAAAGCGCCCAGCCAAAGGGGTGTGTGAATGTCACACGCTGATTCCAGCTGCTAGAAGAATTTTTACCCCATCTTATTCTGCCAGAGTGCAGAGTGAGGAGCACTTGTACTAAAATTATTAAAAACTCCAATAATGTTATCAATGCTTGACATTCAAATTAATAAAACGACGAAAGAGCCCTTGTCACTTGTGAACCTCTGAAAAATATTCCAAACTAATTGCAAAAATTATATATGAAACTTTCTCTTTTAGGAATAAATTCATCTTGGATGTTGAAAAGCTTTTGAATCGATGCACATTAATGGACTTGTCCTAAGAACGTATATCGTTTAGAGTTAATTTCCCTTGCGGTGACTTCAGTCAGGGTCAAACATGCTTGAACTGCAGAGCGAAATCCCAGAAAAATATTTTCTCAGAAATTATTCATAGTATGCAAATAAACGTTCGTTTGTTCTAAACTGCACATCGCCGTGCCACGAAGACGTGTTAAGACTACAAGAGCATCTCGTTGCATTTTATTGCACTCTGGGAATTAAGTCCAAAGAGGAGCGTGAAAACAATAAACGTTTTTCCTCCGCCTAACTTTTAATGCATTTTAAAGGAATGAAGTCAGTGGTAAACTTGACCCGTTGTTCCGCACGGTACCAACACCACAGCCCTGCACTGTAATTATTCCACCAAAATCCCGGAAGTCATAGGATATCTGGAATGTGATATCGCATTGCAAATACTTCTTGAAGCTCTGACGGCTCAAACCATTGGCCATTCAGGTGCTGACATAGCTGAAAATGAAAATAAACCCACCAAAATACCAAAATTTTCTCTACACATTTGTCTTTTTACTGATTTTATCTTGAGACAAATCTTTCAGTCCATTCAGCATGAAGAATGGTCAACGAATCCATATCTTTTGAGCTCAGCTGAATATGATTCAGTAAGTTTGTTTGTTGTTTAAAGTCGCACTAAGCAATATTCCAGCTGTAGGGCAGAGGTCTGTAAACAATTGAGTCTCGACCAGACAGTTCAATGATCAACATCATGGGATCCCATCAAGCTGGGTTACGATGGCATGTGTCAACCAAGTCAGCCAGTCTGACCACCAAATCCCTTTAGATGCATCTTGCGACACGCTTGGCGTGCTTAAGACCATTTCAAGCCCCGGATGTTCACGGGTCATTATAGTAACTAGTGGGTGGGTGAGTGAATATGATGTTACCAAGCTTCAAGCAAAAATAAGTATTCAGGAACACAATAAAGTACGCATGTGGGTAATAGTACTCGCGTTTTCGACGTAACGAGCTACCACTTCGTCAACTAGTTCAACTAGTTTGGACCTCTCCTATCCAAAACTGATGAATATTATTGGCAAGTTGTCTTGTTGTCATAATGTGTTTGAATTATCTTACTGATGGAATGACTAAATGACTCAGAAGAAAAAATATATTCTAAGTTTAAAAGACTCTCACTATGTTTCATCAAGTCTGAATTATCCACACCGTTTGGTTGGGTATATTTCGCCAGGCGTAAACGAAAATACTAAGCAATTTATTGGGTACGCATTTTTAGATACATGTGCTAGTTTGCAGGCGTTTAATTTCTACCGCGTTTGAAGGGTTCACTCGTTACGCTGAGGCTTCGGGTTCAGTTCCCTACAGGCCGGTTGTCTATGTGTCATTGTCATTCAAACTATCGACTAAGGAGCACAGACATGGGTTTCGAATCAGGTATCCTGATACGGTTAAGGGAGGCAACTCCGATGCGCCTACTCCAACCTATTAGTGTCCCGGAGCAAAGTACAACATTGCAAGTATGCCGTATACCATCATCTGTGTAAGAACGGATTTATAATACTTCACAACACTGAGACAGTAGGAATTACATTGTTATTGTAGTACATAAACACATGATATAGGCTAATACAATTGTGATTCCTTTAGGAAAGGACTTTGTTGCTTACATTTACACTAATGTAATTTGCACTCCATGGCTTGACATGTTCACTGGGCAGGCAGTAGGCTGAGGTTAAGACCCAGACATGGTGCTATTTAACTAACAGGAGATTCGGAACCTGTCTCAGATTGTCCTTAATTGACGTAATCTGCAGCAGCTTTACAAAAGCGGAAGTTGTCTGAGACACCAAGGTTGTCTGGTGCCTTCAGTAGCTATGGTGACACATTTCTCTAGACCAGTCTTAACCATTGTTCTGCAATCTTTCATGATCATTTACCTCGGAGCTACATCGGAACTTCTTTGAAAAATGGCAAGGGATTATAATTTGTCTGCTGAATTAAAACGATGTAGGAAGTTTGTTAACTTTTTATGCAGCTTTGGATGATTTCCTCTATGATTTACTGAAACAAATCAAAAGTTTCGTTCATTCTAAAGTTTTCATAGTTTATGAAAGGAGTGAAGAAAATTACAATTGTGTTGTCACAAAAATCTATCATATCAGTATATAACTGTTCTGTCACCGGTTACTGTTGGTTAAACCTAAAATAACAGTCCTACAGATAGGTCCAGGTGTAAATAGTCCACAATAACTCAAGTAAGGAATGTACCAGCATTGTGCTAAATAGATCCTGATATTGGCACAGTGTCAACAGCCATAGCTTTTTCATCCGCTTTGCAAAGCGTTTTAACAAATCTCACTACAGCTTTCAATATCATATTATCTGTGAGAATTGTCTTCCCCGCCAACATCAACTCATAGAATAGTATATATCATTACAGAAAAGACGTTCAATGCATTCAACATGCAAAAATAGGCTAAAGAACAGGGATTTAGTTTGTAAGTGCTTGTCTACCGATTTTGAGGATAATTCAGATTGTAATATGTCGACGTCTTTAAGAACACATGGGTCTGTGTCTATGTAATTTTGAAATCATACAGCAATGCAATTCAAAACGTGAAAATCACACACTTTCTACTTTTGAGTAAAATCACATTCTCCTGTGTGACATTAATTTCGTCTACACCAATGCATCTTTACAAATATAAAACATTAACTCCGGAGAATAACCAAATATACCAAACCACATTCCTTTGGGCATAGCAGGCCAAATAACATGAACTGACCCCTCAACGTCTGAGAAACTGAAACCGTTCTCTTATTAACCATGTGATTGACATTTTATAACGATACATTTGATTGTGAGAAACAGCCTGATGTCACTAGCTGACATGGTTGAGACATGTCACCGGTTCCCAATTGCGCAGATCGATGTTCATGCTGTTGATCACTGGGTCGTCTGGTTATTTCCAGACATATAGATGGAATATTGCCGGGTGCGGCGTAAAACTGAACTCACTCGCTCACTCAGTAACTTGTCTGAAACACAAAATGCGAAGACGTGTGCAATTGCAGCATTGTTAGCTACATACATCGTACATTTACATAACATGAAAACCATTGTACTGCTTTTATGACTGAAATTTCTTAAGCATGTGAGGTTGCAAATGATATCAACCATTGTCTAGTAAGATTACTACGTCATGTAACACATTATATTACATTCACAGTGTGTGAAATTGATACGCGGGGATATCATACAACAGTGACAGAACAGTGAGTGCGACATTGAGTAGTGAATATGTTTTATTTTCCAAGATACCTCAAGCACAGAACCACTTTACAGTGACTTTACCAACTGGTCAGATACCAGCCATGAAACATCGATGTAAAATATATTATTTTGTTTCAACATGAAGAGGTAGTTTGGATGTCAGCTTTTGTCAGAGATTTGGAATGGCATCGAAGATGCTGGTCGACCCGCAAACAAGTTACTTCTGTGAGGAATATCCCACACGTTTGCCATTCACAGCGTTTTGTGCCTTATAACAGCTTGAAACATACACGTGCTTTATCTGTTGTGGTGGTTAAATCTACCTGTAGTGACGATCTGGTGATCTGAACAACACTACATCATCATTCCATTGGAAGTTTCATCTCTATGATTCTAGCACAGTTGTTCCCATGAACTGCAGGAAGCATTTCTCTGATCATGAAGGACACGTGATCATCTCATCTGAGACCTACTGAGGACCAATTCTGGAGATACTGATGATCTTCTGAGGAACTCCCGAGAACCTACTGAGGATCACTTGTGGAGATATGAAGAGCTCCTGAGGAGCTCTCGATGACTAATTGTGGAGATACTGAGGAACTCTTTAAAAGGCCCTTATTCTCGAAATGATCGCGTCCCTAAGAATTCTTAACTTTGAGCGTAGCCGATGTATTAAGAATGGGCTTACGAAGTTACAGAGCTATGGACGCATATCTTTTCTATTCTGTTATCAAAATCATTGGGCATACTGCCTACTGTTTATATCCACATCCACAACACCCACGCATACGACTTATTAAGGTAGTGATGGTAATGCAAACTAGATCAGTTCAAAGAAAATGATTAAAATCATATATTTTCCACACTAACGTTGGTGATAACGATCGAAGCGCCTGTAAGTTATTAAGACGTTACAGGCAAGTAGTCTGACATCATGTAATATAAGGTCATCACCATGGAGTAGCCAATGATAGACCTTGGATTCAACTTCTTATTCTTCAATTGACTTATCACCCATAAGTGTGTGAGAAATAAATTTTCCCAGTGTACCTCACTTGGTTAGCATTACGGAAGTGACGGCTTGATATAAATGGCGATAAAACTTGAGAAGTCAGAGAGTTGAATTCACTGGATAGATTGATACTATCACAACACTATACCGGGGACATCTGGTTAACTTTGCACGTCCCGAATACTGACTTACCTCAACTCAGCACAATATGCAAGTACCGTACCGATTTGTAGTAGACCACTTTGAAACCATAGTACTCTCACCTGACTGTTAGATCTGAAAATAGAGAACACAAATGATCTTCATGAGACAGTTTTAACCAAACAATCCTCAGGTTAAATCTTCCACGAAGCGTCTTCTAATCACGTCAGACCAATCAAACAGAGGTATCAAATCCCAGTAACCACCCCTGATGAAACAGCCAGTTTGGCGACTGTGTTACGTTTCAAGTTTGGTTTACCCTGGGTAAGGCTTGATGCGACCTCGATCCAGACCCAAGAAACAAATTAATGCTCCAAGTGTATAACCTTAATATCGTCATACACTGACTCTGCGTTTGAAATTTCTTCCGATCATAGGACGAGGTTTATTGCCATTAATTTATCATGCTAGTAAATTCAAGACTGTTATAAATCGACGTCTTGTGAAACTTAATGCTAAACCAACTATGAACTGCCATTATCTTTAATGAAAAACAACTTGAAAGGTGAATTCTGCTTAAAAGAAAAACGATTTTACTCTTTGGGATCAAAATCTAGATATTATTTAATATTGTTCTCAAAAGCTGCTATTATTGTCATTACTGTCTCTTTTGATTTTACCGTATTTATCAGGATGCATCGGTCAGTTCAAAAAGATTCTACAAGAAGGTTGTCCATTGGTCTTCACCAAACAATGTTTGCTGTCAAGACGACTGGTCAAGTAACGGGTGGTTGGGCTTGCATCCCAGTCGTATCTTATGGAGTTTTGAATGTAAAAGCAGTATGGGCACAGTTTTTACACAGTGTTTCCAAAGCTGGTCACGAATATACCGGCATAAATGCCAACATGGCTGAATGTGGTACTTGAGACCAACGAGTGATCATGCAATCTACCAGGCAGAACACTGTTGTCGCTTGTCATCATGAACACAGACAGAGGAAACACGTAACCTTTGGTTATGAGTGGTTACAGCCCCATAAAGATAAAGGGTTAAGTTCAGGATGTTGTCTTTTATTGATTTGAGATGGTTCTTTTAGAATACCATTCCTGTCAAAAAGTAAACTTTTGCATTTAAAATGAAATATGTATGTCGAAAACCTTTGTGAAACCAATATCAATATATTTTGATATTTTTTTCCAGTTTGCGTGGCGGTAAGCAGTTTGAAATATTTCTTCAGAATAATTCTCACATACATTTGTAGACTAAAGTAATAACATCGCCGCTTGATATCGATCAGAAAAAGAAACGCCAGCAATTATAATGTGCTGTTGAACATCTCATGTACATTAAATCGTTTTCTTCCATAGTTTGTCAATTCTAATGAAATTTCACGTGCTGGTAATTGTTAAAAGCAACATGGAAAGCGTGAGAATTGGTTTCTTCTCTTTTAGCAATATTCCAGCAATATAATGTCGGGATAAAAACAGAAATGGGCTTCTCACCTTCACCTTGTACCCATTTTAGGAATCGAACTTTAATCATAAGGCCACCCAATGTACTAGAATACATAAAGAGCACTGGTCATTGATGTATATCGCCGCGTTGTGCTTGATACCAGAAGATTTACAGTTTGTTTAGCTCAAAATCAGATCGATGAATTGCAGTCTAACTAGAAAACTAATAGACATAAAATAATCATTGAAACGCTGATCATAATAATAAGAAATCAGACCAATTCTGTGTGTTTCTTTAAAGGATTTTATGTTTAGTAATTTTCGAGTCAGATTACAGTTCAGTCCGCGTTTGAGCCAAACGGACTGCAGTTGGTGATGTTCTCATTCCGTTTAGATACGCGAGTGTTAAACAGGTATTTCTTTTGGAAATAAATAGAAACTTACAAAAGCTTCATGTAGCACATTGTATATTTGAAGTTACACTTTTCAGTACATATTCTGTTTGGCTGAGTTCGGGATTCGGACCTCCACTCTCAGGCACCTAATCGCCGGCACACAAAGTCAGGGATCAAACACACTTGGCCACCGTGGCGTCCACAAAAAGGGAAGTCGGCCAGTTGTCTAGATCACGTACTTTGCGTACCCCTCTGACAGGTGTAAACTGAAAAGGTTCCAAAGAAAGTTACGAATACACAATGCCCTTTAGAAAGTGAACATATTTTAGGATATACGCTTTAGGATTACGCCTTCCAAATGTTTGATATATTCTGGTATTTCAAACATGCAAGAAGAATAGATTGTTTTTGTTATCACATTATATGCAGTCAACAGATGTATGACATACAGGATGCATATATTTCCGAGACGAGTCAGTGCTGCCCAGTGAAATCTGGAACTACCCTTTGAAATGACAGATGAAAAATGAGAAAGGAACGTTCGTTTTATGTTTTTTCCGATGCATGGACACCCATTAGGCCTTGCGACAGTCAGTATGTAAGTGTTATATGGTAATTCTGACATGTACTGACAGGGATGATCTACTTGCGTGTGCACACTGGCAATGGTTTGGACTCTGGACCTGCTTACACATGGTTTCTTGACTATATATGACACTCGCGTTCATGTAATGGGCATTGTGCAATTCGTGTGCGGAATCTTAAACAATTCATGGAGGAGAATGGATATTGAGTCGGACGTGAGGAATTTGGTACATTTCATGTACCTTGAAGCAAGAGTGGACGCAATGGTTTTGTAATTGTGTTTGGATAGCCCTTCAATGAGAATACCAGCCTGTGCTCATTGTGTAGTTTAGAAAGTTATACAAGTTGATCGACCAAGTAAGTGAATGAGGGAGTGAGGGCGAGTGAGGTCGGCGAGGTGGGTGAGTGAGTGAGTGAGGTGAGAAACCTATAGTTAAATCCATGGTGAAACCATATCAGAGTAGATTTGTAGTTTTCAATTTGTTACAACTGGCGGGTGCTACAATTGCGTGATGGTACCCTGAGAACGGTTAAAATGTGTACGGGATTCCGTGATTTTATGCACCTTGCCTTACCACGTGTTTTTGATTGTGCCACTGACGGCGCAGATTATTTCAAATATTTCGAAAAAATCACTAGTTTATGGAGCGGTGGGGTAGCCATGTGGCTTCGTCACACCGAAGATCCGACTTCGATTCCCCCCATGGGCACATGTTTGAAGTCCATTTCTGGTGTTCCCCGTCATACTATTGCTGGAGTATCACTAAATGCGGCGTAAAAATACACTCACTCATGCACTGTTTTATGGTGATCCCTAAACACATGTCAGACAGCTTAGCCTGTTAGTGTTCTTTGTCTTCTTAGTTGAAACGTCCTTGATCATGGAAAACGTTTTGACGCTTATTTCCATTTTTACTGTTTGTCACACAATTATCATACTATTTTTCAAATGTGTGTCACACTGCGATTTAGAATCGTTTCTCTAAGTACATTTATTGACAGTAACAGAGTGAATGGTCCATCCCAAGAGGCATGTCTTCACCATACACATTGAGTTTACACAATAAGCCTTTTTCTGCTCTGAGGTTCAATTTAAAATGGTTTCCAAATGCTTCCAAAACGTAATATCCAAACGAAAACACCCGTTTTCTTGTTTTTCTAATGCACCGTTTGCTTTCTTTGTATGAAAAACATCCATCTTTAAAGACCCCAAAGCATTTAATTTGTTGACGCGTGAAGCCGATTTGAAATTTGAATGTTGAATTGTTTACAAAGAAAAGCCAAACTATTGAGGTATCAGTGATCGATATACGGTTATCATGATTAGTGTGCAGAGGCGATCCATACCAGACAAGCCAAAACATCGTTACAGCTAAATTACTATCGAACTGTTCGATTGGTTTGTTGACATTATTTCACCCTAGAGAGACTTTTCAAAGTCTAGACCCTGGCCAAACAGGATCGTGTAGGATTCACGGTTAGACCAGATATACTTACTAACTTTAAAGTCCTCAAATGGTTGAAACGTCTTCTCATTATGAGAACCAATTTGTACAACAAGTGTAGTTGGACATGTGAGATGGCTTTCGGAAATCGACGTTATTGGGTTTTGACTTTTCCTTTTCTTTGTCACATGAGAAATTGCATGTCCTTTAATGTGTTTGTGATCTGTTCCATCGGTGGAGGAGATTTGCCAAATTGGCGCTACTGTGACAAACAGGAAGTCCCATCAAAGCTCCTTTTTTGACAAGTACTATTTGTTACGTTGTAGATTTTCAGTTGACTTGCCCTGTCATGTATTTGTGACCAGTGACAGTAGTGCAGGATGCCCTCGGATTTTAATGAAAACCAAATGTCACAAGTATTTGACAGTAATTTATAGACATATACTTATGACACAAAATCGTATAAATGACTTTAGCAGGAATTGCGTATGTTTATGGAAACCGGAACGCATAACTACATAGAAATCAATAATAATACTAATTATTAATATTATTACTATGATAAAGGAAAGATCTTTGCAGTTTTCATCTATTATAAATGTATATGATAATAGACATGCTCTGTGACAATTCCCCACTTCTTATAATGTGTTAAACGAATATACTTGGTGGTTTGAAAGACCTTTCTGTATGATCCTATATATTTGGCGTTCCGTAAGAATTGATCGAAGACATAGCGAGAATTGCAGTTAAGTGGAGATTTTATACACTTGTGATAGGAACATCTGCATTATCTTCGGCTGCTTCGGTGCCAAGAACCAAGTTTCGGTAGTTCAATTATTCCAAAACACGTCAAAACATAAGGCTATTATTGTTTTATGTGTTACACGTAACCACCAAATTTTGAACATGGGTCGGTCGTTTTTTTTAACCCCCCCTCCCCCCCCCCCCCCCCCCCCCCCCGCCTAAATCCGGGTCGGATTAGAAGAGTCGGTCCGGCTTAAAGAAACACCCGAAATAGAAATGCTGCCCTAAAGCTCGCTATTTTCCATTCGATCTCGGCATTAAAGGGCCAAACCAAACACTGCATCCTTGTGGGACATCACACCAAAAATATGCACCACATGTTGTACCCATGTGGGGAATCGAACCCGGATCGTCGGCGTGACAAGCGACCGCTTGAACCACAAGGCTACACCACCGCATCACTGTAAGATGAAAATGGTGGCTTGAATGATGATCGACATCAGGATTCCAGGAAGCAATAATTGCTCACGTCGTTACAGCCCTACTGCTGAATGGAGAGACGAACACAGAAAGTTAACATCAGCACCACGACGTGCATTGTTTCCAGCCGAAACCAGTATTCAGAGTCCTCCTGTCCGCCAGTATCGCTATTCAAAGACCTTGGACTGTTAGGATTTCTAATTTCTAAAATACATCCATACAACTTCCGTGATTGTTATTACTGTAACCTTTTGAAACATTAATGCATATTTCCAAGGAATTATTTTTTTCATCAATATAGATTAAGCATGCACATATAATTCAACGCTAGCAATGTTTCATGCAATCTTGCAGAACAAAATGGTGACCCCACTTAAAATCATCACCACCCCCACCCCTACCTTAGCCATAAATTATGAACGGTCCCAATGTACAATGTAATGACGTTCGGGCGAGATACAGCATTTTATACCAGCGATAAATTTCCTTGTTCTTAAGTCTAAGGATTCATACGAGTGGTTGGGTAGACGTTGTGTTGTCTGAAGGTCACCGCTGGCGTTGTAAATGCCACAAGACTTTATTGCATGGGTTAGCGACGGACTCGAGTCATAAAGACAAGGCCTAGTGACCCTTGGATTAGCACATGATCAATACATGTGAGGATGTAGGGAAACATACTCTATATTCATTGTATGACATACTAGCAGGGCAGAGTGATGGTCCTGTTAGTCAAAACCAAAGGGGATCTTGAAAGGTAATAAGTTTCATCACTGAAATTCATAAGTTCCCTCTCTCTGCCTATCTTACATAACTTGAAGACACTTACGCCATGTCTAAGGAACGGCGGATAGCCTAGTGGTTAAAGCGTTTCTTGTCACGCCGAAGACCCAGGTTCGATTCCCCTCATGAGTATATTGTGTGAAGCCCATTTCTGGTGCCCCAGCAATGATACTGTGATAATGCTAAAAGCGGCGTAAAGCAATACTCACTCATAACTCCATATATATGTCACACTGACGGGTTTTCTTTGTACTCTGTTAGTTCTCTGCCGCAAGAATATCGTCCATGTATAAAGTTTGCGTTGTCCCGCTAACGAACTTCATACCAACATACGACACGACAGTCCACTCACTGACAATAATTTTGTCTTCGTGCATATTTTCTCAGTGGTCAAGTATATAATCATCATCACAATTTTGCCTTTGAAGCACCATGGAATCTGCTTCAGCTCATAACGGAGACTGGGCAGGAATAACGCCCATGCCTGAAGTGTTTGTTGTACCGTATGACAAGATAAAGATCTGTGCGACAGGTGTTATACAACAGAAGCCATTGCTTCCCATCCGTGACATCCATTACCGGGGTATACCTCCCATGCAGGTGATGTTCTGACGTCATACCTCACTGTTGGCGACAATGTACCCATACGTTGTCTCAAGCGACATATCGATCAGAATGTGTTTGATGAAACGACGCTTCAATGTGATGTGTATATAAGTGCTAATAAGTATCACCAGAGCCTCGTTAAATCTATACATGGCAGGAATATTTATGGATATTTGTATAAATATTGTCATTTCTGTCATTTTCAAGATGGAGATAAAAGCAATTGCAGTCTGACGCGAAGAGTTTTGTCCCTTACTTGTGCCAGAATCCGGTACTCGTTGTTTGAATCATATACTCCGGCTCCATCGGTTCCCATTTGAGCAGATCCTTGCTCATGTTGCTGATCCTTGGGGTGTCTTGTCCAGACTCGATGATTTGCAGACCGCCGCCATATGGCTGGAATATTGCTGAGTGCGGCATACAACTTAATTCACTCACTCATTATAATCCTTGTCAGCACACTAGCCATTCATTTGTTGAAATGCAAATCCAAGTGTCGGTGTAAGTAGCTGTACAGAGTTGCACTCCTTATCTGCACGTGAAATAAACTTTTTAATCCTTGATTCGGGCTTATGATCCGTACCCCTTCAGAACAATAACCATGCATGTAGACTTCACTAACATGACACTATCTGCACTAACCTGCACTAACCTGCTTTACAGTTTGAGTCAACGTTAAAAAATCCCTTAGTCATCAGCTGAGTACGTAAATACGTCGATGAGCATTACGAACCGAACAATGAACTCGAACACTGACGTCGCCATCCGAATGGTAACGACCAACAACAATAGACACACAGTCTGCTGGCTGAGAAAGGCCTATAGACTGTGAAATGTGATACGATTAATGTCAGATACGTTTTAATGATTTCAAGCCAAACCACAGGCAGTTTCTGAAGACAGACGTACCCTCAGTCGTGAACATTGTTGTCACAGCTGATGATGGAACAAGAGCTGTAGGAGACCCATGCGTTGCCATACGATAACCCATTAGTACGCCGACATTACTGACTGGCTCCCGTCAAAAATGGTTTTATGAAATGTCAAAATATTAATATGTAGTCTAGACGACGGCGAGATGTATGGTATTAATACAATTCTTTTACATACAGTAAATATTGAGTTTATTGCTCAAAGTCTGAACGGCGTTTATAATGTAATTTGTACTTTTGGTTTATTTCGAAGTGCAACGAATACACCATAGCATCAATACCTTCGTTATATGGTCTGGAGATAAAATTGGTGTTCCTACAATATATTATGTGTTGGATTAACTAGTTTGTAAGCGTGTTGTTTGGGATCGACCAGGTTTTTGCCAAGTTGCCCCATTTTATGTGTAGAGCGGTGGGGTAGGGAACCTAGGGGTTAAGCGCTTGGGTACAATGTGTCAAGCCCATTTCTGGTGTCCCCTTTCTTGTCTCATCGTGAATATTAGTATAAGTTAATTAAAACTAAACCCACTCATTCATTCCATATGTAAATACGACATCGGTGGAGATGTAAAGAGTGAGTGAGTGAGTGAGTGAGTGAGTGAGTGAGTGTGTGAGTGAGTGAGTGAGTGAGAGTACAACTGAGCATGGTTTTACCCAGCTTTTAGCAATAGTCCAGCAATGCAACGGCGACAGACACCTGAAAGGGAAATCGAACACGGTCTTGCGCGTGATGAGTCAACATTCTAACTACTCAGATACTCCAGCGCCCCTGGGGTGGATAGCGATGGTCTGACCATCGGTCACTTCATACCAACATCCTGGGTACACTATCACACTAACATACAGGCTGAACAATGAGTGAGTTTAGTTTTACGATGCTTTTAGCAATATTCCAGCAATAGCAAGGCAGGGGACACCACAAAAAGGCTTCACACATTGTACCCATGCGGGGAATCGAACCCGAGTATTCTACGTGACAGGTGAACGCTTTCACCACTACCAGGGGTTAAACGATCGTTTTGGAACCGTTCTGGTATCTCCCCCGCCACCCCTTAATTATTCACCTTTGAACCTTTGGCTTTTGGCAAACATCTAATGCATACTTCATTCTAAACATTCCGACACTCTCAAAGTCACAGGACATGTTGAGTTATATCTGACTTTGTGACATGATCTTCTTATCGTGAGTTAAAATTCAGGAATCTTTTCACTTATGAAAAGCGCTCGTAGGGCTCGTACGTCCCTGTCGAAATTATACCATCGCTTAGGTTTTTCCTTGGAGACGTTGACGTACACTGCGGCGGAAATCCCAGTAAATATTATTTATTGTAACTTCGGGTCTTTTATCACATTTCCTCACTGTATTACATTTCAACAAAATCATCTTTTTGCATAAAAATATTTATTCGATCTTTCGAGTTTAAATACAATTAAATGTCTACAATAAGACCTATCTTACTCCTCTCGTAGTACAGAAGAGTACACAGCCATGCACTATTGTACAGCAAGACAGTTTTTAAATATTACATGCATTTTAATTCTTAGCTTCTTACTATTTTCTGTAGATCATTACAAGCAAACCAAGCCTATGACTTATATAGCGGTTTGAAACAGTCTTAGAAATCAAAGGTAAGATTTGAAATACGGTATAACTGATGAACTGTTTAACAAATACAAAGACGGTCCCTACTGAAATGTACATCAATGAGCATATGTCAATATACATGCGCAATGAGCAGAGTGGTATATGTACACCTGTCAATCAATAAGCCGGAGAATAACATACCTCGTGCACATGTGCTGTTTATTAAATGTACATATTTAGAACGTTGCATAATGGAAAGTGACTTCTTCTAAGTGAAGTAAAATCCAGTATAGTTCTAACACTGGTATTTACACGAAATGTCTAGTACCTGGACATATGTCTCTAGTCTCACAGTCCTGGTGATATGCCAATTTCACGCGTGTAAAGATTCAAATAGTTTCGTGGTAATAGTATCATCGTTGTTGACAGAAATAAAAGATACATGACAATGATGTATTTACAATGATGATCAACAGAGGTACGCAGTGTAGAAGTACATTTATACCACAGACTGTCAAATATAAAGAAGACTTTACTATGTAAATTAGGTGTATGGTAACCCGAGAATTAGGCACACAAAAAAATAAAACAATGTTATGGTTTGAAAAAAGCAAATATACAAAACTGTTTGTAGAATCGTCGAATGGATATAAGGATAAAACGAAATAACACGCAATTTCTTATGTTAATATGTCGATGCCTATTACAATGGTGCAAATATGTACATGATGACTATTTGATCGGAGGAACTGCAACACATGTTACAATGTACATCTTACATTCACACATTTTGATAAAATTGCCAACACATGCATTTTTAAACATCTGTGAAACTATTGTGATACAGACCCTCGATCATGAGCACTTTCCCGTTTAAAACCTCACTCAGATACATGTGGAACCTATTCATGAGTTCGCAGTAGTTGCCAATGTTTGACAACACCGTCGGCGTCGCTCCTTTGTAACGCACAATGCTCTCGTGTTTGAGAATGCTGCTACTTGTTGACAGTCCTTTACAGTCGATTGACTATGCTTCATCTGTTCCGGCTCTTCATTGCTTTGAGTGAATACGGTTGGTGACATCCTTCCACCAGTACTTCTCAAGCATCGAGGTGAACCTCGGCAAAACAGTGTGTTGTATTTGAAGTTCGCTTCGAGTGTTTTTGCTAAATGGTCCACAAGACAACCCTAACCCTTCAAAGTTGATCCTTTCTGGGTTGTTATAGTACTTTCAGTGCGAAAGTATCAAGAACGACCTTCATAATCATCATCATCATCATCATCAACAACAACTGACCATCATCGGGATCATGCAAACTGTCACACGAAAAGGTAAACTACCCAGTAGGTACCGTTAAAAGCTAAAAACAGCAACGGGAACATAAGCCTTGAATATTTGTCAATGGTGTTTACGTCCTGCACTCTGGGTATTTTCACCTTGATGGACTTCGCCTTTTGCTTGAAATTTGAAAACAGGCGCCTCTTCTTTGGCTGGGAGTTGCTATTCCTTCTGCGCACAAGGTTGCTAGGCAGGTAACCATGGGAAACATACGTTCTGGGAATTGAAGGTGCCATGCGCAGATTCGGGGGTTCTGCTCCTTCAGCCTCGACGTCTGCAGTGAAGGTTTGGTTGTTTCTGATCCCCATGACAGGGGACATCCGGATCTCCTTCAGTTCCATAGCGTCATAGGTGTTATTCTGAAACAAACACGAACCGGTTAGGTTCATATATAGGTCCCCGTGATCGGGAGAGTGCTACGTGTGGGGCTGAAGACTTTATCACCGCAGTTGCTTACAGGTACAATGTATGGGTACATGGAAATCTCAAAGCATATCATAGAACCGAACCGTTCCTCCTCCAACAAAGTCCTATGGTGATCGTAAGTCACTTAGGCGAATTTAGGGCAACGTTAAAGAATGGGAGTTCAGTTAACCTTAGTAAAGGTTCCTTCTTTGAAGGAGCCCCTGTTCTCGAGCAAGTATCTCAGCGGTGTAATTATTTCTTATCTGTATTGGGAGTACAGGCGAAAACAACTTATATCGATGTGAAGTATATGTTTTAGTACTTTGGGATTTGCTGACCGTGGCGCCAGAAATTTATTTCCTTTAGATTGGAGTTGCTGCTATTCACAAAATCGCACACCATGCCATATTAATGTTAAATTATATTTTTACTGGCACCCTCACCAAAGCACAGAGATAAGTATCATTTTATTTTATTCTCGTCATCATTTTAACTGTAATACCTCTACAGTTCGCACAATGTAGTCTTTGATTCGTCGATTAATGAAAATAATGATTTTTGTCCTATTAAGGGAAACTGCAGATCAGAATCGGCTCGGAAGACTATATTTGGTTTGCGACTGGTAGAAACAAAAACCCGACCCAGAAATATTGTCGCAAACCATCAAGATCTTAACACAACCAAGGGTCGTATCGATAGCTATTCTCGTTCGTAAGCCCAATCAATTGACAGTCGATTACAAGGCTTATGTTATCACAGGGGATAATTTGCTAACACAGCATCTCTTGCTTCATTTCTAATAAAAAAATGCCATAAACGTTTTATGCATTTAAAGACGATATTACGTCTGAACACCAGGTCGTAAAGTTCAGGGATAAAAATGTACCGTCCTTCCATGTCACTGCAGAAACACCACGAAGCCTATTTTATAGAATTCTTGGAACTTGTTTAAATAAGATTTCATCTTTTAAAGTACACGATAAATCAGGCAAAAACTAAATCCCAACATGATCTAAGGAATTTTTGCAAAAGCGCCATGGCTTTGAATGGAGATAACTGAGTGAAATATGGTTGATTGGATCAAACCAGAGCGTTGGTTTGCCTCCCATTGGTGCCAGAGACCTGATTAATGTGTGAAAACGACAGCATGGAGGCAAGGTTTTTCAAAGCTCTCTCGCTCGAAAGCTTGAGTGACACAGAATTTATTCATGCTCGACAAAGAGTGAAAAAACTTGCGAATTTCGTTTAGAATAATTTCAAAATGGCCGTCAAGTAGTCCGAAGTAATATGGTCACATGATTGCTTCTGACGTAAACAACTCCACGGGTTGTATGCGAGCTATAATTAGTGTTTAAATTCAATTTGAAAAAAACCCCCCAAAACATCATTCATTAAAATGATCGAGATAGCGGTATGATGAGATTACAATTAAAGTGGAAATCACTGACAAATATACCAGCTCATTGCGCCAAAATCATCTCGTATTTCATGCTCAATATTCTCCAACCGAGAAACGAAACGTTAAAACTAGGAATAACTATCAATGTTTATTCTTCCAGAAACCATCTAGCTTGTTTCACCACAACCGAGAAAAGACATTCGTTTAATTTCTTTGAAATGCTATTTGTCTTCAATTTAAAAAACAAGCTAAATTTCTCAGCAAAGGCGATGCTTAACTTCAGGGGACAGACAAGACCGCAGGTTAAATCAAAGATTGAGTTGATGATGTAAAAACGAATGCGTACTCATATAAATTCCTCTGGCGTTTTATTAGCTGTGTTAACGGCCAAGTAATGTGCCGTCAGTATAACGCAGCATCAGGTCTCCTAGTCAACGCTTGCCAAAACAACTCACAGGGGGAGATAACTGCTCTAAGGAATACAATGTATGTCCCATCTCAGACAGAAAGACAGCTACGTCAGGCATATCGCGTCAAGTCGGATCGGTTTATGTGTTTGAGTTATTTTATTTCACAATTTGAAATCTTACAGATTGTTTAGGAAGAGCTGTCTAAAATTTACGATTGATACGCAGGATGCCCATGATAGAGATTAATTGTCCGCTTGATATTTGATAACTCTTGTATGCTAGGCATGACGGACTTTCGCCAGAGGACCAGGTAATTGATTCACTGAGATAACCCCGCAGCAACACCAAGATTATTCGATAGGAGATCCACTTAAAACGCTATAAATCAACAACAGCGGTCACAGTGCTCAGGGAAAAAGTTATAGGTCCTTGGAATAATCTATTGATTTACCGAACCTGCTTTTGAGCATCATTCCCAGACAGTTCCTGGAAATGAAATCCCAAGAATTTGACACTTGAAAAACCTTCTAGCAATTGGAAACATGTTCCGAATCGGCTTCATCACAAGAGTAGTGTCACCAGTGCCAATTTTTAATTGTTGAAGTCACTATCAACTACAGTATGCTTCTTCCATTGACAAAATTATTTATTTCATTATTCCATTATTTGATTCCTGAGTATATACGAAAAACGAAGACTATCCTATCGTTGTTTTCTTTGCGAAATGAGATTATCTATCTGTCGATGAATGCAATAATTAAGAAAATAGATATGGTTTGCCATTGTAGTGCGGTTAGACATTTTGATCATGCTTCTTATTTCATCCACTCACAGCCGATGTTGTCTTATCTGATGGGTAGCAGGACGAATAAGCATATATCTGAAATAGCGTAGGCTGCCATTATGTTTGTGAAAAAATAACCACGTAATGATTTGAGTTTTCTGATATTACCGATATTCCCAACATTTTGACCTTATTCAGCGAATACATTTTGAGCCCGTGACCAATAGTATTGTCCCGATATGAAATTGAGTGAATAAAGCACAATGCCGCATCACAAATCATCCGATAGTCACCGCGATGAAACGATCGTTGACATACACAGTTACAGCCAGTCCTAATAATAAAGCTGTGTCACATACCAGATCACACACGGACCATTTCTTTAATCTAGATACACCAGTCAAACATGAAAATGGGTATTGTTAAATGTCCCTTCAATAGGAAAGGGGATGGCTTAAACACAACATATATACTGAAGCGTCAAACAATGTGGGAGAAACTAAACCATTTTAAGCACGATCTACAACCTTGATACATTTACCAATGGTGAATATTAAACAATTTATATCTGGGATTAAAACACGTAGATTAAAATATTGAAAGATGGTCTTACATGGTCATACATATGTCTTTGAAGGTCATCCGGGTATTCTATTCAATGTCTAATAGAGGTGTTCATGAATGGAAACTTTCCGAGTGAAAATAAATATGCATAGCGGGAAAATACTCAGAGCTTTCGTAGCTCTTTAAACATATCGGACTGCATATAGTTTGGTGACATTTTGGAGACACCCCCGAATTTGAGACGTGCGTAACGTGCGTAAACGGGGGTTGAGGGGGGGGGGGGGGGGGGGGGGGGTATGACGACATTTTCATTTTATTAACCTTGCAAATCCAGTATGCCCTACTCCCTCTGGATGTCATATATTGTCTTAACACAATGTTAATCTTTGCAAATTAATATCGCTCAATAATCTTTTGGATGAAATAGTAATATATATCAAACCACTTGTAAAGTAAACTAGGTCTGTTATAACGTTTCAGTGCAAGAGTAATCGATTTTCAAATTTCAAAAGTTGTCTAAAGTATATTTCCCCTGTTACAAAATTAATAATAGCCCGGAAAAAAAGTCAAAAACCGTGCCAAGTATACCCGGTCTGTTATGAAACCTTTGTTCCACAACAAAAAGTACTGTTTCAGGAAAATTCAAATGTCTACTCGGTTTGTTTCAACTACGTTAGAGCAGGGTAACAGTACAATGCCCTTACCATGACTTCCCCATCAGTCTTCTGCCTGAAGGACCTCTCCCTGAGCCGCTTGGCTTTCCTCTTGGCCCGCGCTCCCCAGTACGTGTAGTTGACAGCGGCGTACTCCAAGAGGGCCGCGAACACAAACACAAAACACATGACCAGGTAGATGTCAATAGCCTTGACATACGAGATACGTGGCAGGGACGATCTGACGCCGTTGTTTATTGTTGTCATGGTGAGCACAGTTGTGATTCCTGAAACCGAGTCAAGGACATTGATAACGTCGGCGTAAAACAATATTGACTCATTCAGTTTTGTTATCTATCTGATGAAGATTTGCAAAGCCTCAAATCCAATATGTGCTTAGCATCTTTCAGGAACGCTTGCTGAATATCCTTGCTGATGCCTGAAAACCTTAGCCTGATATGTCTGAAAATACTTTTGGTTCCACTGAATTCTTTGATTCATAGTAAAGATTTTCAACACTACTTCGGCGATCGATTCAGATAATTCAGTGATTCAGTGATGGAGTGATAACAGGCTGCCGTGACCCGTGAAGATCCCGGTCCAATGATTTTAGTTTTCAGCAACCGTCATCGGCTGGTCAGGCTCGTCCCAAATGCGTAGATCTATGATAATGCTCTTGATCATTGGATTGTCTGGCCCAAAATCGATTATTTACCGAATGGAGCCATACAACTGTATTACTGCTGAGTGCGGCGTTAAGCATCAAAAAAAAAGGACCGCTTGTCAGTCGTCTATTCATGTTAATGCCTTTTATCTTGTAGGCTAACTACCATCTTATATTGCATGTAGATTTATGCAGTTGAGGCCGGTTATTTTCATGTGTTTAGTAACACCCAACTGTGCGTCTATTTTCACCTCTATCTAGCCAGAAAATCTTCATGATCCCGGTTTACATGAGACCAAACAACTGTGACCTGACCAAGAGAAATGTGCCTCATAAATAACAATAAACACTGTAAACCAAAAGTCACTGTGTTTTGTAATCTGATTGATTGAAAAACATCAAATGGTATCAGATTCCCTGAAACTGCAAGACTACTCACTCCGTATTGACACGTAAACAATTATTTTGTTGTGTCATCAACAGTGGTGAAGTCATTCAAATCATATTGTGACGTAAAGTTAGAATGACGTCACAAATGAGCACTTCCAGATGCTACCATGGGAACTGGCTGAAACGGCCGGCTGATGACACGTCACTGCTGTACCCGTACTCGATGTAAAAGTGCAGAGATTAAAACCCTTTGGTTTACTTTTGTGTTTACAATGTCAGTAAACATCATGTGTTGGCCAATTTCCGGATGTTATTGAGAATTTGAAGCACGGGAATATTTCATTTGAAACCTCCGGCTGACGCCCGTGCTTCAAATATTCAATAACACCCGGAAATTGGCCAACACATGATGTTTATCTCGTAATTACATAACAGCAGTCACAATTGTTACAAGTTCACAACTCAGAACAGAAATCGTCCTATCATCATTTTGAAGAAAGGAACAAAAGGTCAAATGTCGACAAACATGTATTGTTCCCCTTAGGTTTTCATGTTCCAAAATCTGCAAATGGACGAAATATACCTTTCTGAAACCATCACACTTAACATTAATGTATTAAAATATATTTGGGCGTCCTCATGGCATAAGGTAGCTCCTTTCCCGTATAGCCCTTAAATATGAAAGATTAAGAAAAATATCCCTGTAGCCATTTTACAGATACGAACCAAAATGGTGTTATTTTTCGAGACCGAGTATAAGAATATTATATACAGTTTTTCATTCAATGTGATAGAAGTCTAACAGTCTACCATGCCGAGTCTTGAATGTTCTACCACTTGGAAGAATTTATGGTGGTGATGCTTCCAGACTATGATTCAAACTTGTTGGCAAATTAAGATCGGAACTAATAAACAGTGCATCCTGATACGGTTAAGGGATGCAAGGCAGCCGTGTAGCTGCTATAGTGCTGATTGCGGCGTAAAACAAAACTCACTCACTCTAAGGTACATTCGACCTGTGGTCATTTTGATTCGTATCCTCCTAAAATGATATCTGACATAAGCATCTGTGCGATGAACATAGCCACAACGTCGGTTTTGGGGTGAAGGCCAACGTATATTTAGCACTGGGTGAAAGTCAAAGAGAAAGGAATATTAATGCTACGACGTTGTTTCTCATTGTTTTAGCTCCTGAAAACAGGGATTGCGATGAACATAGCCACAACGTCGGTTTTGGGGTGAAGGCCAACGTATAATTTAGCACTGGGTGAAGGTCAAAGAGAAAGGAATATTAATGCTACGATGTTGTTTCTCATTGTTTTAGCTCTTGAAAACAGGGAATGCATATACCTTAAGACATGTCACACTTCTATGTGTAATGCGTTTATAAAATCGAAAAATTAACATATAAATGTTTAAAATGGGATAAAATTAAGCGGGCTATCTCTGGTACAAAACCGAGTGTATCACTTGATAAT
The DNA here is from genome assembly GCF_037392515.1 of Haliotis asinina. Lineage (NCBI taxonomy): Eukaryota > Metazoa > Mollusca > Gastropoda > Lepetellida > Haliotidae > Haliotis > Haliotis asinina. The sequence goes on from NC_090281.1 coordinate 50,226,540, forward strand.
ATGATTAACCTATATATTACACACAAATAAACAAGATAAACAATTCGGAACCGTGGTGTTTAACAGTAAAATGCATAAAAATAAACATCCATTATTTCTTACTGTGTGAAAAAAGTTATAATTCTTATTATTTACGATATTTAAAAAAGCGGAATATGGATGAAGCCTGGAGAAAGGCGGAGACACTTTAATCGTACTAGCCATCAATATGTAACTCCAGTGACCAAACTGCCCCGTATTAATATGTGTTTGGCGAAATGTACTTCAAATCGGAACCATGTGAGAGCAAATACAATCATTTTGAGAATCGACTGGAAACATATTATAAAAATATCCCAAGGAGAAAAGGACTGAGAGATTTCTCTTGGTATAAATTCGAAACAAAATCTATACCCATTCACGTCAGAGAAGCGAACCATGCGCACTTCGTAAGAGTGATAATCTTACTAAAATGATCAGTTTTCATTGATATTTCTTAAAAACATTGTTATGTAATTACGATTTAAAAAAGAAAAGTCGTTCATGGCTAGCAGCTAGAATCAGGTGTTCATTTATCACGTCAAACACGTAATTCAATCCAAATAATTGTTAATTTAACGCGTTTCGCCGTACATTTCAAGAAAAATGTCAGTTTTTGTCAAGAAAATCGTGTTAACGTTTTCGGTTAAGGGAATATAGACGGAGCGCGCTTTTGTTGTCATTTACGAAAAAGGAAATTTTAAGGATTAAAGGAGCATGCTTCTCCCTTACAAATACACTTAATCATGTGGAGCCGAAAGCTAGGACGTGTCGAATCATAAGAAACAAATTGGAGAAAGCATCTCCCTATGAATTACCGTTAACCGGGTATCATGCTACTCAAAGCATCAACACGTATCTGGTTTCCAGAATATGAAGGGGAACATTTGAATAACAACAAACGGCCAGAGCATTAGAATTCTCATCACTCTGAGGACAAAGGCGAAGCATATATATACAAAGCTCAAGGAAACGATGCTAGGACGCTCGCGTTTCGGCAGTGTACGTTAATCTTTTGCAATGAACACACAATCAAGATACATTTTTGGATTCGCACAGTAGACTTTGCTTTCAGTTGACATTTGTTTTTGCTATGGAAATTTATTCGTCGCTTTTATTTTTCTTTGATAATACTAAACCAAAACCTGCCCTGACAACAGCTGAATTTATTTATATAAGTTTTGTTACATGATTGCAATGGTGACAACAGCAACGAATCCTCGTTCAAGTGATGTTCATTTCTCGGCTGGTCTACATTAAATACAAATCACGACAGTCTGGAAATAAAATGCTTTCAATCCATTTAATGTTTAAACGTGGAGATGTCAAATACCTCTTGCTCAAAAGTATATTCCTTAAACAAACCCACCTAAAAAACAAACACGAAACAAATAACAAAACAAAAACAAATAAAATAGAACTGAATGTGTCTGAGAAGTGTGCAACATTTCCATCACTATTATATATTTATTTGCTGACAGTGTGTGAATGAGCTGGGTTTTACGCCGCTTGTAGCAATATTCCAGAAATATCACAGTGGCTGACACCTGAAGAGGGCCTGTGAGGAATCGGGCCTGTGTCTTCATCGTGACGAGCGCACGCTTTTACCGATGGGCTATCCCACCAGCCTCCTAAATATACATCACGAGACCATGCCACTACCATCTCTAATTAACCTAAATAATTTTTTATATATCACGAGATCTGACACTACCATCACTAATTAATCTAAATAGACATCACGAGATCAGCCACTACCATCTCTAATTAACCTAAATAATTTTTATGCATCACGAGATCTGTCACTACCATCACTAATTAACCTAAATACGCAACATCACGAGATCTGCCACTACCATCACTATTTAATGGTGATTTATAATCACGTAGTTTAAATAAATCTTACAGTACAGATTTCTTACGTACGGTACTTTCTGTATATATCCAAGACTTTGTAAAGGAGGGTCTTACCTAAGGCTACTCTGGCCGATGTGGCCTCGTGGTTTATCCAGAACGACACCCAGGACAGCATGACGATCAGGATGGATGGAAGGTATGTCTGAAAGATGAAGTATCCGATGTTGCGTTGGAGGTTGAAGTGCAAGGAAAGTCGGGTGTAGTTACCTGGAAAGAGTACAAAAGTGAGTGAGTTAAGTTTTACCCCGCCTTTAGCAATACACCAGCAACATCACGACGGGAGACACCACGTATGGGCTTGACACATTGTAGCCATGTGGGGAATCGAACCACATTGTAGCCATGTGGGGAATCGAACCCAAGGCTTCGGCGTTACTGCGATCACCTTAACCACTGGGCTATTCCATCGTACCTCGTATATAAAGACCGCCGTTAAACAACATTCTTCGTGTTCATGCTGCATATCATTACATGTGCAACAATAACAGTGTCCAAAAATTCAAAAACATTATTCTAATCTACAACACGGCGCATTACCATAGATGATAACAATCAAGACATTGTAACACATGATGACGCAATGCCCAAACGGTAATAAGAGACGACTTTATTCCATAATCGGAACAACACTTGATGGATTGTGTCAATCAGCATAGTACACCATCTAGTTCCATTCCAAACTATGTGCTGAGATTTCTTGTTGTTAACACCTAATAATTCTATGTGTATGTAATAAGTAATCGAGTGTGGACTAGACGAAATGATATCATGAACATTGATCTAGATGACGTCATCGAGATCACAAACGTTCCTCTGACGACAATCTGATATGGATGATTCCATGAAGACACACACACACACACACACACACACACACAGACACACACACACACAGACACACAGACACACAGACACACCCACCCACACACACACACACACACACACACACACACACCATTGAAATACAAACGCATTATATTGCATATAGCAATATATGATATAACCTAACTTGATATATGCTAATCAAAACTGCCATAATATCTGCAGAATAAGAAATACATGCGAAGCATCTGCAGTGAATAAATAATAATTATTTTCTGATTAATTTACTACTCAAATGAAATCAAAGGCATTTCGTGGCAGAAATATGTAACAGCCCGATCTAAATTTGTGTAGCATACTCCAGGATAGAACCGCACACCAACATGAAGTAGATTACGAAGAGAGGATTGGAAATGAACCCATCAATGTGCTAGGTGTCATGTTATTGCAGACCTTATCAAGAAGAGGCTTGGGTGTGGATGTGGGAGGTGCGTGCCCCCCTCGAATAAAGTTTCCTCGTAACCTGTAGACTTCATGATCCTTGTGTATTCCCATTCTCAGAAACCCTGGATTCGCCCCTCTATTGCCATCATTATGTCCAGTGTACAACGTGACACTCAGTAGAAATAAACGGAAATTATTTGAAACAGACTATAACAATGCACAGACAATAAGAAATGTAGAACATACAAACGCACTGTTGTGACAGACATTTGCTATCTTATTCATAAAGCCTATAGGGAAAACACAGCACTTTTCTCTACAGCAATATGTCATTACGGTGCCAAAAAGATAAAACACATATGCACAATGAATATCATCTGAGAAAAGCTTTAAATTGCCTTTGTGATAAAAACATACATGAAACAAAATTTCTTTGCACAGTTTGAAATTAACTTTCAGTGTACTCGAAACGTTTCTTCACATAGCCTTGAAACTAAAGTTGTGATTTGAATAACTCACTCTCCAATAATTCTGAGGTATTGCAGCAATAATACTTTATGTGAGGGTGAAACAGACTAGTGCTCATTCGTCACGTCAAAGACCCGGGGTCGATTGACGACATATTTAGACTCCTACGCCATTTTCCGGTGTCTTCCGCTGTGATATTGCTGGGATTGAACAAAAGCGGCATAAAACACACTGTCTCATAAATAAGTGAACCCTAGATAAAAAGGTGTCTAAGAATGAAATGGCTGTAAAAGATAAAACAGAGGCGGAAATAGCAAGAATGGGTCACAAAAGGGTAAGTATGTACTCCCCTACATGCGTCACTAAAACATCATACATCAGAAACTCTCAGGATCAAGTACGTTTTAGCTCATCCTCATGTTTGTGACAAGTGGCAGTGTTACTGTGTAGCAGTGTTCCACCAGTACAACACTGTTTCTGTTGACATCCTGTCGGGACATTGGTATTTTCTATATTGATACTTGTGCTATCTTTATAACTCAATAAAGTTATGTGCCTCTCCACTATATTCTGACCCAGGGAGTTAGAATATCTTCTGAGTAATTTCTTAGAAAAACTAATTGTCGCTTCGCATCTCACAAATTACGTAAAGGCCACAAATTGAGGAGAGATCATTATTACTGTGGATACAACGTATTTTGGAAACGTCACCACTGTAAATATCAGAATATTTCGATTATGAACATTACATGATTGACAACCACAGACGCCCATCCCGGTAACCAGACACTCAGTAATGAATGATATATAGACCATCAGTTTGTTTCAAGAATAGCGCTGAGAAAGATTTATATTTATATAAACCCTTGCCTCGTGCGTCTGAGTCAATTCGTTTTGTAAAACCCAATAAGGTTAGCAAGAATAAATATACTGATTCTCAAAATTCTTTAACCTTATTACTGCAAACAGACTGAACCCAACAGTATAAGAAAATACACTTTATAAGAAAAGAAACGTGAAGATAACCATTTCTGTTTCTACGTACCTAACCATATTCAAAGGATAAATGACGCGTACAAACGCAAAATTGTTAATTACGTATAAACCCGGCAGCATTATTGCCTGTAGGAAATGATAACGAGATACCAGGCATCTCAGCTTAATAACAATAACCACAGAGTTGGAGGGGATTCAAACACAAAGACTCTGGATCCTGCAACGGCTAAGAGACACAATAATGCACAAACAGTAATTGTTTCTTGGAAACAGCAGGAAAACAGGAAACTCCTGAAGTGCTAATGGCACTATTTCATCTGTATCTCATCACCATCATCACGACTAAGGGAAGATTATTTTAAATACGTAAGGAAGAATTCCGTAAATGTTTAGAAGGAACAGTTTGTAAGCCACTTTGCATGGCTTGCATATTCCGAAATGGTCTTCTTGTCCACTTATCAGATAATGTCCATGCTCAATCAGACTGCATCCTCTTCTGAAGGCATGCCAAAGGGGTTAATTTCTGCTAAGGAAATTTATCAATATTGCTATAGAATAGATCAAACATTCGTTTGGTATTCGCTGTAACTAAAATAGTTGCGTAAACGGAACAACACCGACCCAAGGTTAGAGCCGGAATCGATTCCCCCTTTAACAGAAACATGCCTGAAGCTTTGTGAAATGGGTTTTCAGGCTGTTGAGATAGGAGGGGCCCAGCGTTTAGAGATGACGACCCATCATTACCACATTGTATCCAATCAAATGCAACGCTGTGCTGGAACCTCCACGAAAGCAGCACAGAGGCCAAACCAGTGTTGTCGCCATTGTTGATGAATGCTTTCAAGAACAGAAATCTTCTTCAGAAGAGGACACACATTGTATGGCTCATCCATGAGATGTGTAAATGCGGTCTCTAAAACTGTAGCAAGATTTTTCGGGAATCGATAATCAATATAAAACAACCAAATGTGAAATTAGTCTCTCGGAAAACTAAGGGGATAGCAATTGAAAAGATCAACATTAGTAGAGGAAGAACGGGGGTAAAAAGGTGACCTGCTTAAAGAATTGTTTGCGAATGTCAATATTTCCAAGAAGCCCCGTCACAAAGCCTCACATCATACCCAGTGGAGGGAATATCGAATGATGACCGCATCTCCTGAAGAAGAACAGCCACTGGCCCTAATTGCATTTTCGTTGTTCTTGCGCGGTAAAGGGCTTTTGAACAAGAAGAAGCTTCGGACCGAGCTCCTTTAAATGGTATTGACCGAAATTGTTCTGGGGAAGTATATTCTAAAATGGGAGACTGTTTTGATTTCAACCCACGTTCTTCTCAAAATTGTGAGATTTATTGTAATCAAGAACACATCTTGGTGAAAATCTGAAGGACGATCGATTTGGCAGTGGTTGTTTTTAAGGGATATTGGACACGTTTTCCCCAGCGCTGTGTTGAAAATATATTCCTCTCTTAAAATCCGTTTAAAAATGAACAATGGTAAATCGCCCAAGATGGACTTATACCCCCAGCCAGACTGATACCGCCACGAAATATTAGAACACAAGGACGAATTTTCGGTTTGTGGTTGAGGCCTATTTCTCGGTTCAAGTTTCCACTGTGTGGAATGTGTGAGAAGGAATATAGTCTGAACATTGCTGAAGGTGGTGCAAACACTTTGGGACACGCTTTCAAAAACAGAAAGCTGAAGAGTCGGCGAGGAATTCCCCTAATACGAAAGAAAAATCCATTCGAGCAGATGCACTGACGGTCACACATAACTGTAGCAATATTCTAAGGCGCAAAATGTATATTCGTTTTCACTATTTTCAAGAATGACAAAACAAAACACTAAAACACAGAGCCTTCCAAGCGTCAGTGATCACAACAGGAACTGGATGGATACTAGAGAACGTGATGCGAATGAATCATTTAAATCGGCGATGACACCAGGTGTTCGCAAAATGCCAAGCATGTCTTCCTCAAAAGCATGTGCAGCTCGTCAATATTGGTAACAATGAAAAATCAATGTTATTGAATGGTATCAGTGAATTGTTCAGATGCAGTTTCCATTATACACTGCACACGTAATTGTTACGTAGAGCGATGCTCATCACGGGATTGTCTAGTCCAGACAGGAATATTGACATAATTATAGCAAAGTATAACTAGATACGGTCTAAAACAAACAAAGAAACAAAAAAGAAAGAAAGAAACAAAACATTACGTTCTCCTACAATCACAGGGCTTCAGTTCTTGGACAAAACACACAATGATTGGTGAAGTCGAGACAAAATGACAAATTGCAAACTACTGTAATACTGCAAACAGAACACATTTTAACACATTAAGTGAAAGAAGATCACTAGCAATTTATAGAGTTTGGAAATTACATTTTTTTTTAGAAAATAATATTCAGAATATAGTAGACCAAAGAGGATGCACATTCATTTTCTTCAAATTATCATAGTGACATTCAAATAAAGGTGCTTAATGAGAAGTTTCGAACCTTAATGTGTCCATGAAAGCTTCAACTGATCGGATTACAACAGTGTTTACATATGGAATGTTTGCTGTCACATTTCCACAGCACTGCAAATACCACACACTTACCCAGTACAAGCTATTCCTAGTAATCCAAATTTGCATCTTGGTCATCCTTGTCCATGTAAAGTCTGAACCATCAGCTTCTCGGTCTATCTAATTGTGGATGGATCAGGGCTAAAGCCCCGTGACAATGTTCCAGCAATGTAAACGTCTGTTCTAATGTAGACTGATTGCGGATAAAGACTTGTGACAACTCTATCAATATTTCCTGTGATGGGAACACTTACCCGTTAGCAGTCGCTCGACCCACACCACTGTAGAGTAATCCACTATGGAGAACTGAGGAAGATCAACGTTTTCCACACCTGAGACAGCATCCCTCTCGTTCAGCCATCTCAGATCTACATCAGCTTCGGCATAGCCGTCTGCAAAGAGGAAATAATGCGTCAACCGATTTTCAAAGATTGGCATATCTCGCACAACGATTGATAACAGTCTTTTGATTGACATATAAATGCAATTGTTCGGGGCGAGGAAAGCGTAAAGGTTATTGGTGTGTTAGCATCCATGATAATATTTGCCATACAACAGATCAGACAAAGGATACTCCATGCTGGGTGGCTACGTGAAGCAGCTGAAACACAAAAAGGGTATTAGATGTTTATGCGTATGCGATGTGCATTGTTGTTGCGTTTCGAATCATAAATTAGCAATGTTTTGGTTCCAGACAGACGTCATTGTAGTATCCTGTGTAATATTTTGGTGTAATTCAATTTTCAAGGGTATATTTTTAACTGGTCAGGTTAGATGAAAGAACAAATTAAACAACTTTCATTCACTCATGTTGCAAAGTGTGGCATTCAACTCATAACAAGCCAGAAACCAACTACTAAGTAAACCAACAACCAACTAACCAACCAACAACCAACCAACCAATCAACCAAGCCATCCAGTCAGCCAGTCATCCAGTCAGCCAGTCAGCCAGCTGACCAACAAACCAACCCACCATCCAGCCAGACAACCAACCAACGAACCAACAACCGACTGCTAGCTAGGCAGCCAACCAACCAGCCAACAAACCAATCAACCAAGCATCCAATCACAACCCTAACCAACCATCCAACCAATCAACTAGCCAACCAATCTGCTAATCAAAAGAAACCTTCTCTTCGCTATAATCAGAGGTTACAAAATGCTCCTAAAACCTTTAACATTTGCTTACTGTAACTCCAGGTACAAGGACCATGATTTGATGAGGTAATTGTATAAGAAGCTATAATAAAACGTATTACAATACCATATAGACGTTTTTATCGGTAAATTGTGTCTACTTGGCACAATGACATGGCTGCCTGTAACAATCAACAAAAATATAAAATACCCTTCTTAATATTACGAATTGCTACCATATCTCCACCGGCCAATACAACATCGACAACCCCGCACTCAGTATGCATCAGTTAGGTTCTATCTATTCATTATGCCGGACAGGACTATCATTCTTTCCCAAGGATTTCCAGGGATCATTGTGGTCTGACCACCATCAACATGGTCACTTAGAGCTGAGTGCGGGTAAGGGCACTTTATGCCCAGACAGCAATTTTTCATCAATATCAGGACAGTCCCCTGGATGAATGTCATCAGACCTGGGTCAGACGAACCAGTGAGTATTGTCTGGGTATCGACCCATTCTGTTAGGGTAAGACCTGCGGTATCGACGGACTCTCTTGGCCTAAGGTCAGGTCAGAGACCCTAGAGAGGGAATTAGCTCATTTGACTAGGGTAGGTTATACCAGTATCCTTTGAGAGGTTATTGACTCATTTTGTCAAAGTATGTGACAATAACGGGAAATGATGGACAAGTTAAGGTGAGACAAACTTTGACGTTATGTCGGGTATCGACAGTCTTCGTCATAGTGAGTAAGACAAACCAGTATTGCAAGTCCCGCGTAACCAGGGTGAGTTGAGGCAGACTAAATATGACGGTGAGTGTAGTTCAGACAAACTACTGACGCTATTCCGGGCAGCCAGCAATCTTATGAGGGTGGGGTTAGACAGAGAAATAATGGCGGCCAGCAAAGGGTCAGACAAACCTGTGACTTTAGTCCTGGTATCAACCCATGCATCTCATCAGGTTGCGGTCAGACAGATAACTAATGATGCATAATAAGGTCAGACAAACCTGTGACATTTGTCCGGCTATTGACCCACCTCATTGTGACGTCAGATAAACCTATTGTGGAGGTTAAGATGAGATAAACCAAACGAACCATTTCGCTGTGTTCAGGTGAACAATGTAAATTCATCACAGACTTCTTTGTGTTGCATTTATTTTATACCCCCCCCCAAAAAAAATAAAAATAAATAAATAAATAAAAGTAAATAAAATAAAAATAAAAATAGATAAAAAATAAAGACAGCATTGAGTGATTAACTTTATTTCAAGCAGGTATCACTGACAGCATATTAAACAAAATCGGTATTGTCTGATCACACATCACACCATACTAAAACATAATTTAGCAATTCAAGAGAAATTGCGTACAGCAGACTGGGATCTCTCCCAGCATAAAACATCCCGAGAATTTTCCTTTTTTAGTTCACCTTGACATTTAAGCTCTTCATCGACATGGCTGTCGTTGATTATGGCTGCTGGAGATTCATACAAAATCCCAGAATTAGTTTTTTTGTATGTATTCCAATGGGCATACATTTTTGGCATTTCCTAATTTGACTTTCACCTGGCTGCACCCTTCACCACAAGAGACACTCAGACATGGCGTCCACATTGGCCGGCGATATTGATCAGGGGTTAAATTGAAAATACACACAAAAATGATTCTTTGAAAACTGGTCCGGATGAACGGTTCCATAAGATTTGATTAAATTCTAGATTATTGCGTTTTTTTTCATTGAAGTCATACATGGCTGACATATCAATTTAAGTTAATATCAACTGAGTTTAGTCTTCATGGGTTGGTAGAATGGGTCTTCAGCAACTCATGTTTGCCATAAAAGGAGACTGTGCTTGTCGTAAGAGACGACTAACGGGATCGGGTGGTCAGGTTCGCTGACTTGGTTGACACGTCAACGGTTCCCATTTGCGCAGATCGATGCTCATGTCGTTGATCACAGGATTGTCTGGTCCAGACTTGATTATTTACAGACCGTCGCCATATAGCTGAAATATTGCTGGGTGCGGCGTAAACCTAACCTCACTCACTCACGCGTCGGTTCGTGCCCTTAGAGGATGGTTGAAATATCGTCAGTTCTTGCTGGAGATGAACAGATCTCCTCTGCCCTATCCTGGTACGTAACAAAAGACGCGGTTTGAGCTAGTTTGATTAGGATCCGGATTTCACTCTGGAATTGCTTGGCTCTAGTCTAAATATGCATGTCAGGCAGACCAGAAATTGGCTTGTACCTATGAGGCTTTCGGTTTGGGGAGTGAATGCGAGTCCACCGCTCTTGAGAGCTGCATCTCACTGTCCTTTAAGAAACACAAACTACTGTCGCTACCAGTGGCGTCAATAATCTGTTGAAACAATGATTCACATTCCTGATATTGAAGTCATATTTCTAATATGTCACTGATTCTTGTGCCTTTCACCCACTGTCCTCACTTTCACATCTGGTTCACATTCATTGTGACTGGTGGTATGCTGAGGTGTTTTACGCCACACCCAGCTATATTCCAGCTATATGAACGCGCTCTGTAAATAGTAGAGTCTGGACCAGACAATCAAGTGGACGACAACATGATCTACGCAAATGGAATGCGACGAGATGTCAGCGAGCATGCCCACCCGACCTCGTTACTATCCATTTACGACAAACATTGGTTACTAAAAACCAATTCTAACCCAGATTTTGACGTTTGCGGGGATAACAGACCTATGACAAGAAATTACGAGAATAACACACCCCAAACAGGAAAATATATTCAAGGACAACAGATTCAAAACTGAGAAGTATGGAATAAACGACCCAAAAGTAGGAAAGCACTTTATCAACATATCCAAATTGGAAAGAACCAATCAAGAGAAAGGATAAAAAACAGTACAAGTTGTATTGTTGCATTGATGATAAACTTTTCATATTTCAATTTCAACGCTGCTCATTGATTGGAAGTAATACATATCAATAACATCCCTTTCAAAGGCTGTTTCAGAATTGGAAAGAAAATCTACAGATATTCCAAGTAGTCTAGAAAGGTCAGCGTCCTTGATTCACAACCAGCTGTAAGGTAATTCTTCATTTAAAAAATGTAGCAAGAAAATTGCGGCAGAGAGAACTGCCGGTTTGAAGTGCAAACGTGTGGGTCGTTTGAAGATGCTGACTGAAAGATACGTCGGGATCCACACAAAACGCTAATTTGTGATCAGTTACAGAGAAAGCCATCAAACACAGGAATGCAGTCAATCCATGGATCGTAATCAAACCACGACCAACAAACGTATTTCATTGTAGCAATGAATTAAGGTATTTCAACATCAACATTCGCCTGACGTTGTCAGATGGGGACGATACAAAACAGCAGAACAGAAGAAGCAGCCAATGGGTTGTTGAATGGTATTGATTACATCTGACGTGAGGCGTTTCAATATATCTCTCTCAAATTACTCATACACATGAAAAAGGGATCTGCAAGTCGCCAGAATTATTTGGAAACTTTGGTGAGGGGCGGATATTATCTCTTGAAAAACAAAAAAATATGCCCATTTGTTTAACCTGTTAGCATGTATATGGCAATTTAATTGGTTATACAGTCTCAATGAAACATTGAAACGCGTTATCCTTTGACCGTGATGATGTATGCTGAAATGGCTGAATAATTCTTTGAATCAAGTATGTCGTGATGATAGCGTGGATTGAAAAATTATACTCTATGGATATTAAAGACCGTCGAAAATAAAACAAGACAGAGTTGTTGTAGAGTTGTCGGTTCAGATTATGTCTGTGGATATCAGTATCCTCTAAAAGTCCCGCGACATGTTTTGTATTGGAACTATATGTTCCACTTCCAGGTCGGGTAGTCTGAATCAACAAACAGCATGGGTTTCCTTACTGTGGCATCGTTACCTTCGAGAGTCATTGTTCACTGGAAATCAGGTTTTAATGTCTCCCTCTTTACTGTCTAATGCTACCAGCCGTTGAGTATCTGAGTTTTTCATTCAAGTATATTTTTACAGAAATTATCATTGTGAATTCCTTGATAGTAACGTTGTAAATATATATTATTATAATGTCTTGAGGTAAATAGAAATATTCGGAAATAAGGATTCGAATATATTCTAAATATCTGTGTTAAGGCTTTTGCTATAACATTTGTTACCAGTTTTACTGGATGTAAATTCCATTTTCCGAATATTTGTATTTTCCGAAAATATTGTTATGCTATATATTTACAAACACCTATTGGAAACCTATTCACAGCATTGTTGGAGCATGTTACGTTGACATATCATGTGCCCTGTGTAAGGATGGCATACAGTGTAGATGGGCAAAACAAGAAGAGAGAAATATCTTGAACAAGAAGAGAGAGTTTAACATGTTAACAATATGACTAGGCTAGAGAACTTGAACTGTGTGATCAGTCTTAATAATAGTATTGAACATGCCAACGACGTTAACTTGGCCCGTCTCGAATATCCCTTACAAGTTAATTCATTCTTGAATATGTTACCGATCTCGAACACGTTAGTCACTTGACTAATATTGAATAGGCTAACAAGTTGACAAATCTAGAACATCTAAGTCACACAATTTTAATTTTAAAATCACACTCTAATATCATGCCCAGTCTCCAACATGCCGAACCTCCAACAACCCGCATATCTTAAATGTGTTAACAACCATGAACAGCCTGAAACTTGCTACCAACGTGACTAATCCGAGGCATTTTTTGAATTGCTTATTCTGAAGATATATAGACAAGACATTTGCTATACATACATGGACACTTATACTCTGTGAATTCTATGGATGCCTAATTTTAATTGATAGAGTTCAGTTTACAGAAACTGACCAATCTCCAACGTCTTAACAACCCACACTTTCACTTTGTTCTTATTGTGAACAGCTTGACAAATCCAAAGCACGTACACAACCTGAAAAACCCAAAGCACTGTAACAAGTTGACAAATGTGGAATATATAAACGACTTTATTTCAGTTGTCACATTTATAGGATATAACCAATGTCCAAAACAACCCTCACGTATATCCTATATTGTGTTAACCGCTATGTTCAATCTGGAATATGCTAACAGCTTGACTAATCAGAAACATGCTAACACCTTCACAAATCGGGAACATGTAAACACCTTCACAAATCGGGAACATGTAAACACCTTCACAAATCGGGAACATGTAAACACCTTCACAAATCGGGAACATGTAAACGACTCAATTGTTATTGTCAGAACGTGACAAACCTTCAACGTGTAAACAATCTCTCTTACATTTTTTAACGTGTTAACAACTATACTGAAACTACAAAGTGCTAACAGCTAGACATATATGAAACATGTTAACATCTTGACAAATCTGGAACCAGTAATCAATTGATCAGTCTGAAACAGCTTAATTCCAATTGTAAAAAAATTAGAACCTAACCAACTCTCACTTATATCTAAACGTGTTAACAACTTTGTCCAATATGGAATTTGCTAACAACTTGACTCATATGTAACATGTTGACAAATTAAGAACATTTAAACACCTTAATTTCAGTTGTCACATTCATGGAACATAAGCAATCTTCAGCATGTTAACAACCATCATGTAAATACTAGATGTATTAGTAACCATGACCAATTTGCAACATGCTAACAAGGTGATTAATCTAAACGTGAACCCGAGACTAATTCGTAGTATCAAGCAAACCATTACCGATTTTCAATATGTTGACAAGGTGCTTCATCTGAAACTTGTTAGCAATGTGACCAATTTGAAAGGTGTTAACAACTTCAGACGGAAGACACAGTCGTCTTCAGTGAGGGAAGTTTAAAATCGCATATTTACTACACGACTCTACAACAACTTGTGCTCGACTAACAAATCTGATGGCAATGTCTTGTTGACTGTCTTTAAAAGAATCCTTTGTGTCCGAGTAAGAAATGATTGATGTGAAATGTAAACATACTGTGGCTGTGGAGGTATTCACCGTAAGGCTATTGACGAGACTTCAGAATGACCGGATAAAAAATGATCAGACTCTCTCACTTGTTTACACTAGAATAAAGGTGGAAGGAAGGAGCCATAGTGTCGTGTTTCTTTGGATTACATATATTCATTTTGGCATCACGGCTAATCAAATTGCTTACAGTCTCAATACGATCACGACACGTCTCTTCGATCACATGAAGTATTTCATCAGAACCATATACTAGACAGCATATACACGAATCACTTGTGGAAAACGTGGCCATGCTGATCCAGACGCTGAACGCTGCTGGCGAGTATATTTGCCTCTTAGACTCAACGTGAACAGTTTTGTCTACGAAACCTTCCGCGATTTTTTTACGACTTTGTTTTTTCAATCGATGAATACCCATGCCTGGAGATATCCAGAAATCAATCACTTCCTCAGTGTTTTCAAACCCGAAGGGAAAACGCTTCGAAGATTTAAAATAAATATTTGTATCTTTGTCAAACCCTGAACATTGTTCAAATAACATTCAAACTTCCAAGCCTGTGTTCGTTATAAAGCTACGCCTTTTTCCGAGTGTGCCCTACTCCACCCTGGTTGGATCTCGTTCAGACATATCCATTTGTTACACACCTCCCATACTCAGTGTTTCAAGAGCAAAACCGAACAATTCCAAATGTTATTGATAGCTTTCACTAAAATTCTTGACGACTAGGGTGACAAAAACATCACCAAGTAAACAAAACGTCTCTGGTTATCGTATGAACTTGAAGAAAATCGATGAGATGGAATCAATAAAACTGCCTATCACTGAATGTTTTGTTGAAGACGTTGAGTATTTGTTATTAAATCCCAGTATTGGTTGCAAAAAATGAGGTAAGGTTTCCACAGCAGGTGATCAATAAAGACATTTTTTAATGACTTAATTTACTGCAATACGATGCCACAAACGCCTTCTTGCTCACATGAAAAAGATTTTATATTCATTTTAAAGCTGGGAGTGAATGGCTGTATATAAGGCTGTGCTATTTAACTTGCTATCAATGTTGTGTTATTGGGTGCCATTCTAACTTGGAAAAAATGTGTTCGAAAAAAAATACGTTCAGGTCAGAGAGGCTTACACTGGTGGTTCAAAGCGTGGATGTGTGCACCCCAACAATGTAAGATGGACAATTTGTATGATTTCATCGTATGTGGTCGTCAACACACTTGACGATTGTAAATAAACGTTCACCTATAAAACATGACTAGGTAGTGTCTGCGACACTGATGTATGACCAAAGAATAAATAACCTGTCTCGGCGCCAGACGAATTTTGATCTTACGAATAAAAGTTCCACGAGCAAAAATGTCATATATTTCTCACTTAACATTTACATATATGACTAGTGAGATATGGTGTTGTTTGGTTTAAATACTAACGCCACACTCAGCAATATTCCAGCTCTATGAAGGCAGTCTGCAAGTAATCGAGTCCTCGAGACAATCCAAAGATTGATATCATGAGCATCGATCTACGCTATTGGCATAACCAAGGCAGATAATCTGATAAACCTTTACGACATAAATGGCATGCTGAAGATCGCTACTCGGATCAGTAATGGTCTTGTTTTGCTATGTAATATTTGCCTAACATGGCCGATGCTCCATATCCATCCAGATGAGGTTGAAACTATTGAAAACATACTACCAATTGGTTATCAGGCATTCTGTACTTAATAAATGTACGCTAAGTTTAAGAATCATCTCACGGAAATGCCTATATATGTTTAACCATAGCAACAAAGTTATACTTAGAAAAAGCAATGCATAATTTTAGATCTCTGAATATGCCTTCTAATTGGGCTAACACTTCATCAATATATACGATCGAACGCAATTAAAATTATTTTTTAAAGGAAGATGTGATTTAATGTCGGTCTGATATGACATTTTGGCTGTTTGATTTATCGACGGACTGCAGAGTGTGTGTAATTTTGATGTTAAAATCATTTTTGGAAACGGAAATCTATACTACGAGACACGTGCCCAGGAAAGGAAAATCAATGCTCAAGCGAAACCACTTTCAGATAGGACTTAAAATCGAATCAGTCTCTTACAAATATGAACCATTGCGAATAAATCCCGCAATTACTTATCTAGAGGGCACATAAATTTGATTTATAGAATTATATGTATACATTTCATTTCTGATGTTGTATAATGTCAATCTAGAAGACGCCGAGGGAGACTACTTTCGTAGAGACTGTTTGTATTGTTGACTGTACAAAGAATATACCCCGGTGGCAACTTTTTTTTTAGCAAAAAACCGTATCAATTACATATCTTCTTCAGTGGGTTTGCTGAATACGCTATAGAAATGGAGTACTGTTATCATCGGGCACACAAGCAAGACGGTCATATTCATCCAAGATGATATGTATTGACAGAAGACTTGCCTGTGCATTTTCAAATTTGGCACTGACGTCATAGAGGCAGTGATTTCTGCCGATCTCGTCCTTCAGAAACAAACACATTGACACTAAAGAACACTGTCTAGATACATTGTGCATGTTTGTTTGTCTCCTGTTTAAGGCTGTATTATTTAGCAATTTTCCTGCTGTATGCCGGCGGTCTGTAAATAAGCGAGTCTGGAACAGTCTACCCTTTGACATCATGAGCATTGATCGACGTCAATGGGATATGGTGACACGTGTCAACCAGGTCAGCGTGCCTGACCACTCGATCATGTTGGAAGCATTGGTTGCTGAAGACCAATTCTAAAACCTAAATCTTCATGGTGTTAAAGTTAGTAAATGACGATGCATTGAATAACGGATGTAACATTCACACACTACATTCCCTTGATATATGATATTAAGTCTCATTGGTCGTGATACTGGTAGTATACGTATTGTTTCCGGAAATAATTGGTGATAGTATCGTCTGATGGGTTCCGTACATGTGACATGTCATGACACTGATAGTATTTTATACGAGAAAGGCTTTGAGTTGAGTGAGTTGAGTTTCACGCCTCACACAAAAAAGGCTTTGAGAAAGTAGGATCACTGTCTGGTACCCAGGGTGTTAAGTTTGAAAATGCGATGTGCCTTTGAGCTAGACATACAGTGATGGAGGGAAACAAACCGCTTAGAGCATGTTTGTATATGGGATGGAATACAGCGCTATATAAATACCCATACAATGATTTCACGAGACCGGATAGCATATAACTAGGGGTCGCGTAAGCCGAAATACGGTTAAGACGAAGCCATTTGCTCGAAGTGACTAATGAGGTATGTTCCTATTGCGTAGCTTCTGTGGGTTAGACTGGCTGGTTCATAAAAAGAAATAAAGAATCTATTTGTGTTGATATTATTCTAATTCACATGTCTTAGATTTTTTATTACGTTATATTTGTAAAACACAAGGTTAAAAGACTCATTTATATGATAAATTGCGATTTTTCACTGTGCGTTCTGTCAATATTGAGCTTGTCTAAAAAGCATGATATTGCAATGCACATATCACGGACTAAGTACTTCGGAAGACGACAAACAGGACATCATACAGCAGTCGGAATGTGATTGACTTGTTACACAATGGTGCGTTCCATTACAGCGTGGACACTCCAACCTGATCTTAATGTCCTGCAGGCATGTTTAGTGCTTTTCAGGAAATACTGTATTTGCATTTTCAGAGAATTTTATGGACTCATGGTAAAGGGGGTACTATCGTTGTCAGACTGGCTTGGCATATGATCTGACTTTTTATTGTACATCTAATCTTGCGGATCAATCGATTTGAAACAGACATCGTATGGCAAGCCAATCTTTAGATGTCATTCAGACGGTGCTATCTATTTGAGAGATGACATTCTAGAAATTGCGCTGTCACTGTCATACTTAATAGCATCGCAGTTTACGTCTTTTTCCCGCCATTGTAAGACCGCCCGTTGTAAGTAATCATTGTCGTAAAAATTTAGGTTAAAAACGAACCATCAGCTCAGATATGTTGAGGCAAAGTTTCTTTAATAAGACACAAAAACAATTTTGATCAGCACGAAGGAAATGTTATGTTTAAACAGCAAAACAAAGCTTATGGGTTTCTTGAACTGACACGCAATTTTTCATGTTCCCCTACATCATGTATTTTTGTAGAACGTTACGTAAACGAGAGAATGTATGCAGCTACGAATCACTTTCAAATTAGCAGTATTTTCAAGCAGGAATGTATTTTTGTAGGCTCGTCGGCTACATCTGCGAATAATGTTTATTTTGCGTTGGGTTTCGCTTATTTATTGCATGTAATAGCTATCTCGGCATACCTGACTGTCTTCAATAATGAGATTCTTTCCGTACAGAAGAAACACCTTATCACTCTTAGCAAGACAAGATCCAAGATGTCAACTGTGGACCTACTTGTCAATATTAAGAAGACGATTATTGAAAATTTTGAATTCGAAATCTCGAACACTATCGAGGACACGTGAAGGTCCAGAAAATAATACAACATAAATACTTCCCACAGGATCATAATGAGCCATCACAATGTGCCGTTATATCCAGGGATTGTGTCTGTAGTCACAAGCTGAACTAGGTTAAAAGATATGCATAACCTAATTATCAAAACAGAAAGAACCTAAATACGTGTATATGTGTGGTGACTTTTAGGTTATTCTTTGAAATAATGAGCGTATACTTTAATAATTTAATTATATAACGTATATTCAATGCAAGTAACTGTCATGAATTCATGCGGAGCGAAGCGGTAGCATAGTGGTTAAAGCGCTCGCTCATCACGCTGAAGACCCGGGTTCAATTCCGTCAATGGGTATAATGCGTGAAGCCCATGTCTGGTGTCCCCAGTCGAGACATTGCTGTACTATTGCTAGAATAGGCGTAAAACCAAACTCACTCACTCACTCACTCATTATAACGTTATTCAGATATTAACAAATAACCAGAAACACATGATATACATTGACTTTGTTATGATGCACACTGCTGAATAATGAAGTTATTTAAACCTAATTTATAATGGATACTTCACAGATGACACCTATTTCAGCAGGGTTTTTTGGTCCATCCTAACCTCGATGGAGGCTGGGCAAGAGTCAATTTCTTTATGCCATTTTACCCTTTGAGAGTAATCATAACAGACGCAAATACTCGACATGATAGTTTAAAACAATGTGCAAAGAAACGTGGCTACTGTTAAAAACACAATATGCTTCAAAGTAGCTGTAGTAGGAGGCAAACCCTAGACGTATAAAAACAAGACGAAAGATCAAAGAAAATGTAGTTCCATGAAAATAGCATAAAAACTGTTTTCTTGAACGTTAGGTTTCTCCAACACGTACTGCTTTAGGTTAGACATGTTGCAATGAATATTTTTCTGTTTCCAGGCTACTGGTTCAGCAGCAAGAGCGTTGATTAAATCGAATCTATTTCAACTGTCAGTATGGTGTACTTACAACTTTCAATCTCAACTGAACACTTTTGCTGGTCGAGGGGATAATTATGTAAATCCATCATACATGCCAGAGTTGTCGTGAACCTGGAAACAATTAAAGTTACATGAATCAACCTAGGCATCATGCAATTCACGAAACAAGCTTGGAATTGGTTTTCGTAATAAAACACAAGAATGAAGAGGGGAAAAAGTATCCGCTGAGAAAGACAGGTCAGTTGGGAACAGATATTGTATGTTTAATCACAGTTGGGTGTGTTACTGTGAATGACTTCTTAAAAAGTAATTGTTTAATTATACATTTCCGGAACAAAATATCAATTTGTAAGCCTCTGTTGTCAAATATGAATACAAAGGTTTAATTTGTTTGGCTGAAGATTCAATTTAAAACCGCCATTTACATCTTTGTTAAAATTATTGACACAGCAATTGTCATCGGTATGAGCTGACGCCGAGTGTAACATGCCCTTTTTGACATATCGATATGAGGTGTCAGAGTGACCATTTATGTAATATGCACTTTTATGACATCGATATGGGGTGTCAAAGTGACCATTGTTGCAAGTTTTTCTTCAATGACACATCAATATGAAGTGTTATAGAGTGTCATTAACATAATGTGGCCTGCTCTGTTACATCGATATGGGTGTTGCAGAGTGCTCTTCTCTGACACTTCGATATGAGGTGTCAGAGTGACCGTTCATGTAACATGCTTTTAAGTCACATTGATGTGTATATTCAGATGTCGTGCTTTGCATGACCAGCAGAACAAACATTGTTTCCTTGTCTACATAGTTTTATCCATCTTTGAAATTTTCATGCACGTTAAAAATAAAGCATACGCAAAGTTGAATATTAACTACTATGTAATATACGAGAGGTCTGTAAGATCGTGCGTGGTCACATGAAGTGACAGAAGAACCTTTTCCTTTAGAAAGGTCTATGGTGACCTTAAACAAGTAGTGGTTTCTAGATCCTAGCAGATTGAGATAGGGACTTTGCAAACTTTCAGGATCTTTAGAGGGAAATCAATGCATTTTTCAAGCATCCACTTTAACGTGATTTAACATCAAAGAAAACATTTGAGACTGAATAAAGGAATAGTAGCTTTTCGTGGTAGAAAATCGGTTTCATATTGATTACATTGACAACTTCTGCAAACTGAAGGAATCCTAGTTAGAGATAGCTCCTTCTGACCTCTTAACGGTACTTTGGTAAACCTTGCCGCATTAGGCCTGTGTATATACGGTCTTAACGACAACTGGAGAATAGGAGAGATAGTTGATGATTGGCGTAATGACTTTAAAATGCAGATACCACATGTCGCTAAGCCCTTCTGAACGTCTTTACTAAACCTGTTGACTTATAAACCCATATACACATTGAATAATAAAACGTGAAAGGTATTTCGTTTCGTATAATTTAATTTGCGATTTTCAAAATTGCTTGACAAGACATCCGTAACGTTTTGGATTGCATTCATTCTAATTTTGAAAATTGAGAATACATTCAAATTAATTCGTTGCGCGTAATGTAATTTGGACGATGGAGCTTTAATTATTGTGTCTCCGCTGGAATACATTTCAGTGCTAGATCAAAAACTCACCTCATTCCATAAACGATTGATCCGTTGGCATAGAGACGAATCATTTTATTTTTTTCCGTGACATCATGAAGATATGAGTTTTTGTCATTGGCCAGGAACGTGTCAGGTACCCATATCCTCTCGGCAAACTCTCCCGTGAGCGTCATACTTTCGTTGCCTCCCGAGAACTGGAGCCGATCATCCCGCCAGTATTGGTTTAAATACATGGTTATTGTATAGTCCTGTCAACAGATCAAAGGAAGATATGATTCAATATGCAATAATTTGAAATGATTTGACATTCATGGAAAATGATCATACAGAGTACATTAGTAATAATATCTACACATAAATATTAATAATATTCTCAAATAGCATTGATACAGCTTCATCAACCATATACAATAATAGCTGTTTGGCCTGTTTTTCCATCAGCTGGGTTCAACTCTAACCTTGAAACGACAATATCAAAGCAATATAACAACCCATTCATCAACTTTATTGGTAAAGATCAACTATTCAATAAACATGTTATGAGCGTAGATTTAGTAGAATCTAGTCACGCGGTGCTTTGATCGACCAATCGGAATTAAGCCATATTTGCATAGGCATGGATGAGAAGCGTTATTTCACAAGCATGAATAAGTATGCCTGTACACACCATTGAGCACATCAGGCAATGAAAGTTCAAGGGTGTTCTGTCTACTGACTGACGTGACATATTCTGTTGCAATGTCATGAATGATCTTGAAGCATTGATCAATGTGGGGCAAGGAAAAACGACCATATTTATATGAATATTTATCCCCGATGATATAAAACTGGATAAGCATTATGCAGACAAATATTATGAATAACATCTTCTTTATTGTTAGTGTGCGTTGTTCCGATACAGATTCTTGTACCGTCGTCAAGCAGAAATGTTAGCATAAAGTGGAGGCAATACATACTTAGTGAGTGAGTGAGTTTAGTATTACACCTCACTCAGAAATATTTAAACAGCGGTCTGTAAATAATCAAATCTGAACCAGACATTCCAGTGATCAACAGCATGAGTATAAATCTGCGCAACTGGGAAGCGATGAAGTGTGTCAACCAAATCAGCGAGCCTGACCACCCGATCCCATTAGTGGCCTCTTACGACAAGCATGGGTTACTGAAGGCAAGTATTCTAACTCGGATCTTCACGTGTAGCATGCTAAATATAACAAAGACAGCTAGAGAACAGGATAAAAAAACATAAGTGTCGTTAACATAGAGACCCTCTTATGCAGCTTCGTCAAATGCTTCTGACATCAATGTGTTTTTACTTCTACAGCAGCTTCTCATCGTCTGGTTACTGTTTTTACTTCTACAGCAGCTTCTCATCGTCTGGTTACTGTTTTTACTTCTACAGCAGCTTCTCATCGTCTGGTTACTGTTTTTACTTCTACAGCAGCTTCTCATCGTCTGGTTACATGGAGTCCAGGTAGCGAAGTTACATATGTTACATTGGGGGTACTAGTTTAGTTGATTGTTCTATACTGAGTAGTATATGTTGTCCTATTCGCGATTCGAAAGCAAACTCCTAAGAATAACTCTAGCTGACTCGGCAAGCTGAAAGGCAGTGTGTATTCAAAGATAAAGGTCTTGATGCAAGCGTTTCTAGGTGTTTCCATACACATAAAACACCCCAATTACTCTTCAGCATTTTACTACCCAAGAGTGCTGTGATGTAGCCTAGTCACGGTGTTGACCCGGGTTCGCTTCTCCACATGGTACAACGTGGGAAGCCCATTTCTGCTGTTCCCTACTTTGATGTCGTTACTCACTCACTGACTCACTCGGGAAACACGTAACACACATAGTCTACTTATTTTTCACATATCCGTTGAAGATGATCTGTGTGAAAGCTCTATCCAACGACCCGTAAAGGTCCCGGGGTAGAATTGGCCTTCAGCAACCCATGCTTGCCACAAAAGGCGACTATGCCTGTCGTAAGAGGCGACTAACGGGATCGGGTGGTCAGGCTCGCTGACTTGGTTGGCACATGTCATCGGTTCCCAAATGCGCAGATCGATGCTCATGTTGTTGATCACTGGATTGTCTGGTCCAGACTCGATTATTTACAGACCGCCACCACATAGCTGGAATATTGCTGAGTGCGGCGTAAAATTAAGCTCTCTCACTCATTCACTCTATCACCCATTAGCATATGACGACTTCTTAACTGTGACCAGTGACATCATGGTTAGTATATATATAGGGTTATTCACATTAAAAAAGCTGACATCCATAACTCTTGCTTTTCCTTTCTTATATATACTTGACCTATCTGCACCATTCCACTGAATGCGTTCTCGACAGTATCAATAGAGAACATGACGTCTTCTGGGTATTGATGAATGGTACATACAAAGTGCCAGAGGATTAGCACTCTCTGTGCTTTACACGTATTTCCGTGGATAATTACTTGAGACAGAATAATTCGTTGAAATGTACTATGGTCCACTGGATGGTAATCTCGATCTGGTCGTTATCTGTGGACCGGAGGATGCTTCGTCTCATCGAGAATACCTCGAGCAATTGTGGCAAATTTTGAAGTAATTTTGTATTAAGATTCCGACGCTTTTAAATCTGCAAGAAATATTCGGAATTTTGTAACGCTTAATGGAGCTGACCATTCCATAACGTAACTGAAACACTCTTCAACGATTTGCGTCAGTATACAATGAAGGCCAATGAATTGTTCGAGAAATTTAACAGGATCATAACGTGTGGTTCATAAACTGAAAGGCCAATCACAAATATCAGGTCAAAATTATATCACCTTTGGAAATACCGACTGGGTGATAAGCTGATACAAATAATAGAATACAGAATCATGTCCTGCCAAGTCAGACTGTTTTGTTCATCTTGGGGTAGCCTAGTGGTTAAAGCATTCACTCGTCATGCCCAGGACCTGGGCTCGATTCTCAACATGGGTACAATGTGTGCATTCAATTTCTGGTGTCCCCAGCTGTGACATTGCAGGACTATTGCCAAAGGCGGTGAAAAACTATATTCACTCTCTATCTGGCAGTAAATCAGTAATTCTTTGGAGAGACATTATGGAACCTCATGGCAATACTGCACTCTCGATAATGACAATACTACAGCGAAAATCACATAATGGGTGATCAAGTCATCAAGGTACGTCATTGGAACTGCCTACACAATATGTTTAAGGGGCATTTAAGTATACAGTCAAAGTACACAATATTTGTGAATTTGGGTTTTTGAATATCATGCGTGTGTGGTTTTTTTGGCTTTCGTTTTAGAAAAGGTACCAGTTCCTTTATCAAAGTCTTTAACTCTGTCGTCACTCTGTCTTCAAGTCACGGCTCGAGAATGACAATGTATGGTAACATAACACCCCCCAACATTCATCTAGTACCATGAAGTCATTATGATCAATACAGAATATTCATTCCATTCTCTTATCTTCAAACGATACTTCAGCAATTGGAAATTCAAATGCGAGATTCCCCGAACGAGGATGGGTGTTGATGACATCTGACATGGTTAGCAAAGCCATCTTTCACTTCAGTGTGGTTATATTGACCAATCAGTGGGGCTGATGGGCCAAAGTCACCGCTGGCATTGAGTTCCATATTTTCTGGGTCATCACTATTCCTGACCTAGATGCTTGTGTGAGTCTTCCAGAAAGTTCTCGTCTACGACTAGCGGCACAAAACAGCCAATCTGTAGCACCAACCATCACGGATATCTCCTTTTAGACCATGGATTATGGAAAAATTGGTCTGTCAAGATAGCATAATATTTCCTGTGATAGATGTCAAGTTCTATAGATTGTACATTGCAAAAGGATGCGTTCGAAATTGTGTTTGAA
Organism: Haliotis asinina; assembly: GCF_037392515.1. NCBI lineage: Eukaryota > Metazoa > Mollusca > Gastropoda > Lepetellida > Haliotidae > Haliotis > Haliotis asinina. The sequence continues at coordinate 50,251,803 of NC_090281.1, forward strand.
TGGCATGAAAGATAAAAGAAAGGTTATCCATAGCCGTCGAAGCATTGTGAATTTGACAAATGCAGCACGCATTTATGCGGTTTCAATAAGGAATCACAGCTGAGACTCCTAGTTTCTCCTAGTCAGTGGATGTTATTTCTCAAGGGAAGTATTTCATGCTCAAATGCTGTCGTGATTTGAAACAGGCCTTGCATGTCAGCCTGGCACACGTTGCTGACAACGACATAATGTTGATATGCGACAACATGAACGCTAAAACAGCAGCAACAACACACACAGAGCATGAAGAAAAAGCTGAAATTATTACTAACAAACTAATGGTTTTGTCATGCCAAGATAGCAGACATTTCTCTGTGGAAAGATTAGATGTTAAAACAACTGGGATCACTGCAGTTGTCGATTTAGAAGTAGAAGTAGGCATCGTCAAGCAAAGCCTCCCGACATTTGCCAAATTGTTGTCAATGTTCAGAAGCAATGACAATAATTATATTAATAAATAATAATTCTAAAACACACTAGTATTACAACCAGGCTGACAGTATAATCAGTGATCACTGACAATATAAGCAGTTTGTATAGCCAGCGAAATTTAACCAGACTGACATTATAACCATACAAGCATTATAACCAGTGGCATTACAACCATACAATCATTATTACCAGTGGCATTACAACCATACAATCATTATTACCAGTGGCATTACAACCATACAATCATTATTACCAGTGGCATTACAACCATACAATCATTATTACCAGTGGCATTACAACCATACAATCATTATTACCAGTGGCATTACAACAATCATTATTACCAGTGGCATTACAACCATACAATCATTATAACCAGTGGCATTACAACCACACTGAACATTCTAACCAGTGGCATTACAACCATACAATCTCTATAACCAGTGGCATTACAGCCATAGAATCACTATAACCAGTGACATTATAACCACTGGGCATTATACCCAGTGACGCCCAGTATAACCAGACTGGCGTTGCAACCAGTCACGTTATAACCAGGAATTCTGCTTTGAGGTAATCCGTTCTAAAAACAACCCCAAAACATCACCATATAACCAGAGTGGCATTATAACCAGCGAACCTTGCCAAATTTAGAAACTACAACAGCATGAACAACAAGAGCTCCCACGAGTGCAAACGCTAACGTGGAATTTGCTCTAGGAACGTCTTCGCCAAGCTCTCTCTGTACTGGAAAAACCTGACTGACGCGGGAATATAGCACGACGTCATTCCAAATGTTACATCTACCTAACATCCTTGCACAGACAGCTACTTGACATTATTTACACCATTGGCACCGCTAACCTTCCTTACAGAGTTCCAATCCACTGTGCCAAATGAAATTCAAACACGAACATAAAAGCAGCTTAACTCCGAGCCATGGTCTCAATTGTACCTAATAGATTTGACTCCTGTAGAATATTCATCAGCTTTTCGATGAAGCGAGTTGATCACATTATCACGAGCTAGACCATCCACAACGAGGTATGCTAAGTCACCAACACTGCCTATTACTCGATTCCCCAATTTTTGTGGTTTTGCTAGAGTAAGTTCTTCTGACGGACCTCTCGGAGGGCATGACGTTCTTATGGAAACTACTTGAACCGCGGTTTTCATGATCAGGGAGTTCTGTTTCTTTGAAACAGGAAATAGATGGGTTTCTTTACATCCTAGCCTTCAGAAGGTGCAGCTGGCTACATTCTCATTTGAATTTTTATATCTATATGGATTCCCGTTGATGCATCGTCGGAGAGAAATCTTTGAGAGACGTGCTTTTTCGGGCCCGGGGAATAGATTACGTTGTCTTGACATCGACCGGGGACCCCAGTGATAGAAGAGGGCATTTATCCATGTCTCATACTCGTCAAAAACATAACGATGTTACCTTCCAGGGTTTTGCAGACACTGATCTCTGCATCCTTAATATCAGATTTATCAGTGCTGTTTGTCATGGTTTTCAACGCCTCCAAATTATATCTCTTTCGGCAATTATACACGTGAAAAGGCACGTGCATAAATTAATTAGATATCTCGTCATCTGTTCATGACATCGCTTATTTAGACGTAAATCAGCTTGCAAATGCTCATACATGAAAGATTGTTCGTTTTGCTGCTTTAACATAGTGTATCCATGGTATCGAATCCGGATCTTCGACGTGACGAACGAACGAACGAATGGTTTATTCACTTGGCTACCATAATATCCCCATTGTTAAAAATGACAGTATTCGTCCGAATTCTGAATAATGAAATTCTGATTAGCACTTTAACTAAATATGAAACACCACAGCATAGTAATAACTAGTTTTGGCTATCCTTTCGTGTGCAAGAGGAAATAGCAGTGGAATTCATTTGGATGACTACTAAATATCACCGATGACACTCGGTGCTCCAAAGGGAAGGCGTAGCCGAATACACTTGCTTCAAATTACTCTTTTCTTAATGCAGGCAAAATATTACTTCCCTCGGAGAAGTATCATATTATAACTCATACAAGATCACACATATACAGATATGATAACAAGCGTAAAAGTCAAAGCAATATTTGAAACTTGTAAAATACAACTTGTAGATGAAAGTGATACAGGGTTTTAGAATACATAATATTTCAGCCATGAAAGAAGACGTATGGACACGTGAGATTGGACAAATAGGTAAACTGTGGTATCCTTTCAGAATGGTTTGCAGACCTTCAGTTAACGCATGGTAATAGTGGGTGCGTGGAATATAATCTTTTCTTTGAACAAAGAATTAACATCAACTGACTATGAAGTACCACTCACGTAACAACGTCTAAGTTAATCTGTTCTTTTGCAGACCCGTGAAAGTCTGGGTTAGAATACTGGCCTTCAGGAACCAATGCTTGTCATAAAGGGCGACTAACGGGATCGCGTTGTCAGATTCGCTGACGTGATTGACGCATGTCATCGGTTCCCAGTTGCACAGAACGATGCTTGTCGTGTTTATCACCGGATTGTCTGGTCCTGACTCGATTATTTACAGATCGCGGCCATATAGCTGGAATATTGCTGAGTGCGGCGTAAAACTAATGCTCTCACTATTCTTTGTGTAACTGGTATTCTAGGATGTGAAAATGTAAAAGAGAAACTTGAAAAGCTGTGGGTCATTGCCCCGAAGTTTCGATACCCACGATACATGGTGACCCTAACATGTTTTGTTTGAGCGTTGCGGAAAGCGGAGTAAAACTATGCTCAGTAACTGATTTCAAAATGTCTACTTCAGAACTTGAGCCATAGCAGTTCGAAATAAGATTTTCTTACCTCAAACAATAAATTCGTTTCCTGACTGGCTAAAACGCTCTTATTTTCAATGTACCTCACTTACAAACGAGGTACATTGCAATGTACCCTGCTGTCAGAGGCAACTCATTTGGTACTTCGTGGTAGTACTTCCATATCTCGAATAACATTGAATCACGCATGTTGCACGGAAATAACCGATGTTTTGCGAATGCAAATGGGGGGAATGAAGATAATTCTAAATTTGTCTTTCTTGTGTGGTCTGCAAAATCTAGCGATGGCTACGAAAAGATTCGCGTCGACTTCCAATAAATAAAATTGTGACAAAAACGTTCAAATGTGAATATTGAGAAGAAGGGGAATTACACCGAGGCGATTTTACTAGGACAGTACCTGCGGAAAAATGAGCAAAATGCAAGATTCGAATCGTTGGATTCACACAGGATGATTTGCAGTATACGATCCGATACCCATGTGCCAAACAGTTCAAAATTAACATTCAGGTGTTCTGTAAGATATATACGTCCTTCCCTGGTCCCCCGGGGACCACGAGTTGATGTAAGTACCCTCGATGTTTGTTTATGCTTCCGTTACCTTCGGGCTCTGGGAACATAAACAAACATCGAGGGTACATCAATCCGTGTCCGACTTTTGAGCAGTGATTATAGGTATATCATGTTGCCTTGAAATCTTTTTAATATGATACGTGTGTCGAAGTGTTGCGTGCCTGAGGGTGATAGGAGTAATATATACCAAACTGAAAACAGTCACTTGTGTAACCATGGTAAATTGCCAACATGACATAAAAATTCCGGACTTTTCCAATAAAGACTGTTCTCAAACCACTACAGCGAATCGTATCCTCATCTTCAAACACATCTGGTTACGAAATGTACGAATAATTAGAAATATTGCGACATTTTCAGAAGACGTTTACAACCCAAACATATTTAGATATTCCTGGCTAATCTGAGTCAATTCCCAGTCACTGCTCAGAATATGCGAGTCCCGTGAAAACGAGAATGGTTTGCCATCAAACCTATCAGATTAAACGCTCGCTGGCTGATTTAGTGGTCTACCAATAACACTGGAATGTGCTAACGTCCGAATGAACTCCTTTTGTCAACAAGGGGGACCAGATTTATGAGCGTTGTGGGAGCTTGTGCAACTCTTTTCCCCTTCAAGACACGGTGTTAGAGAACATGTGTATCCGCGCTTACGACATCACTTTACAACGTCTTATTAGGATGAACAAAATAATTTGGGAAAATCTCCTGATTCTAAGGCTGAGATTGTCTTCGATATCGTGTAAAGAACGCTGACCAGTGGTCAAGGGGCCATCGATTGGGTAGTCCACCGACGGGATCGGGTAATTAGTAGCCCAAGGAAGCCTTTCCTCAAGACACATATATGGATCGGTCAGTTTCATTTCGTCCCTCGAGGCTTCCGATGAAGTCACGGATGGTTGATAATCTACAAGTGTGTGGGTCATCGTGATTTTCGGAATAAAAGTGTTCATCCTCGAAAATTTGTACTTATCCTTGTGATAAATGTGGACTGTGTGCAACCTAAGAACACGTGAAGTGGATTATGTTAGATAAGGTATCGATTGCTTGTCAAGGACAGACAGGATGAATTCTCTATGGTATTAATCTCTTAGTTCTGTTGGCCAACGAATCGCCATTCCCAAATAACCTGCTCATATATAATACTTAACATAGCGTTAATATTTGATATAATACAAATGAGCTCTTGTTTGTGAATGCTGTTACATAAACTTGGAAAAAAATAGAAACATATATCGATTTGCTGACTATGTACTGTAAAGCTGGAAAACGGTGTGTCACGAAAATGATACGAGAATGAGTACTTAAAGAAAATCGCTATCAAACTGATGCGATACATCTTGCTTCTCGCATCACCTTTACATTTCAGAGTGAATTATGGCTCTGTCGGTATGGTGGAAAAAAGTCATGGTGAAGGGAAACAGACAAGGGCTATCAAACCGATGGTCCATCGGCATAAGCGACGGTGGGGTAGCCTAGTGGTTAAAATGTTTCCTCGTCAAGCCAAATACCTGGATTCGGTTTCCAACGTTGGCACGATGTGTGAAGTCTATTTCTGGTATCCCCATTGTGATATTGTTGGAATATTGCTACAACCGACGTAGGGCTATGCTCACTCCCTCATCGGCATAGGGGACTGAATCATAAGCTACTTCACTATCTGTCCCATATGTCAAACTAACGGAGTTCATACATGTACAGTGAAAGCTGTCTAAACCGGCACTCATTTGGGACTGAGGAAATATCCGGTTTGGACAATGTGCCGGATTGTAGAGCTGATGGTAAATGTACAAGCTATAACTCTGACTGAAATTTTATGCCAGCGTTAACAACGTGCCGGATTGGACAGATGTCGGTTTTGACAACTTCCATTGTATTGTACTGCCACATGTGCCAATATTACACGTGAGATCGATCTGAGAGAATAGCTATAGACACAAGGCATAGTCACACAGGAAATCACTCGACTACTCAGTACCATCGGTCGTGGGTTTTAGTGTTTAGGGAGCCGCGCGACTGTATTTGAACTGTGTATGTTCACCGGTTTGGGGAAATGAGATAGAAATAACGAGCCTTAGTCTAAGCAATCATCAGGATTCCAGCCAATTAATACTCCCTAACAACTAAATCAGATCTAGCCTAATTTATGCCAGTGGCACAGATCCTTGTCTCATCCTGAAACGCACATTCATACCAGAACCCTAACCAAGGGTGTAAAACAAGTCTGGGCTGCCATGACAACCGACGACCGTTTTCGGTGGACTTCCGGTAAAGCCTTACAAGACAACACTAGATATGCAGCGCCATCTTCGTTGGGATACGCTCATGCGTGCCATGTTTTCTCTCAATAATACCCAAGAGTCTAGACGGGAAGCAACTGGTGCATTACAACACTGCTTCACAAATATAATTGTCTTGCCCTATTCTGTAAATTGTCCTTGTCGATATTTGATATTAGATTCAGCTCTGCAGCCTGGGCTTGAATTAGCGAAATCAAATACGGAGTTCTTCCAAATCCGGCCATAGCCCTTCATGAGATGTCAAGGGTTCGGTGACAGTCTCTCAAGACCTACTTCTCACTCCAGCACGAACCTTTGCATGTGTGCGGAAAATGCTGATTCTGCGTTCACATTCCCACTGAGTCCTTAATGTCCTCAACAGTTTGTTCTAAATTTGTAGAGCTACAAAACATTAAGCCAATCTGATTGAAATCCGAAGAAAGGAACACTAATTAGAATTTTCTAAAAGTGGATATTTGTCTACCATCTGAGATCTTATTTCAGGACTAGTGTTGGGTAATTGCTGCTATTATCTGAACAAATACAAGGTACTGTTTGTAAAGGGTGGGTTTTTATCCTGCAACGCAAGGTCATGACATCTCGAAGCCTCTAAAGGTCAGTGACATGGTCTTTGTGATCATCACGGATGCCTTGTGCGCCCACAACACATAGGGCGCTTACGGATGCGGAACGCGATTCACAGATGGAGAATACATTCGTAGCAAACACGCAACAGACATGCGCCTTGCGCCTATATTGAAAACATAAATCGGACACAGGGGGATCGTACGTTGAGTATGCAGTTTCACAGCAGCAGATACACATTCAAGAGAGAGAGAGAGAGAGAGAGAGAGAGAGAGAGAGAGAGAGAGAGAGAGAGAGAGAGAGAGAGAGAGAGAGAGAGAGAGAGAGAGAGAGAGAGAGAGAGAGAGAGAGAGAGAGAGAGAGAGAGAGAGAGAGAGGGTGGTTGCTCAGAATAGATTGTTTAAAGCTGCTCCATGGAGTGGACGATATTGTCTCATGTCAGAGATATCAGTACCTTATCACGAAGTTCTGTAACCAATCCAGTCTGGAACACACAGCCCTGTGCACAGCATGATCAGCAAACGACCCCTTCAGTCGGGGCATGGCGACACAACTACCCAGGTCATGCATTGAAACCACGCAAACCCCAATTTAGCTGGCTCTTGCATCAAGTATAAGGTACTGCTGGCCTATTCTACTTTGAAATCTCCACGGATATGAGATCGCTGCACACACATTAATTCTGTGTCGTGTCATGGTTATGAGACCATTAGACTCTGCACTGTTTGCAAATCCCCGTAGTGCACAGGAAGGTTTATCAATGTTGAACTTTCAATGGTTTTACTGAGAGTTGTGATACACATCACTTCCGATTTATCTCGCTCCATGTGATGTTGAAATAAACCATTATCACCAGATAGTTGAAAAAATACAGGTCTTTGTGTAAAGGCAACCCTATCGCGTGGAACTATTATGTTATCCTGCCAGTGAGAGGCTGAACAAACATTGTCGACACAAGCCAAGATGATAGCGTCTAACGTAGCAGCACTGAATGGCTGAACACACATTGTCCACACAAGCCATGATGTTAGTGTCTACCAGTACTGTGTGACCGAAGTACACTGTCCACACAAACCATGATGTTAGTGTCTACCAGTACTGAATGGTCGAAGAACACTGTCCACACAAGCCATGATGTTAGTGTCGACCAGTACTGAATGGTCGAAGAACACTGTCCACACAAGCCAAGATGATAGCGTCTAACGTAGCAGCACTGAATGGCTGAACACACATTGTCCACACAAGCCATGATGTTAGTGTCTACCAGTACTGTGTGGCCGAAGTACACTGTCCACACAAACCATGATGTTAGTGTCTACCAGTACTGAATGGTCGAAGAACACTGTCCACACAAGCCATGATGTTAGTGTCGACCAGTACTGAGTGGCCGAAGAACAGTGTCCACACAAGCCATGATGTTAGTGTCGACCAGTACTGAATGGTCGAAGAACACTGTCCACACAAGCCATGATGTTAGTGTCTACCAGTACTGAGTGGCCGTAGTACACTGTCCACACAAACCATGATGTTAGTGTCTACCAGTACTGAATGGTCGAAGAACACTGTCCACACAAGCCATGATGTTAGTGTCGACCAGTACTGAGTGGTCAAAGAACACAGTCCACACAAAGCCATGATGTTAGTGTCGACCAGTACTGAGTGGACGAAGTACACTGTCCACACAAACCATGATGCTAGTGTCTACCAGTACTGAGTGGACGTAGTACACTGTCCACACAAACCATGATGTTAGTGTCGACCAGTACTGAGTGGTCAAAGAACACAGTCCACACAAAGCCATGATGTTAGTGTCGACCAGTACTGAATGGTCGAAGAACACTGTCCACACAAGCCAAGATGATAGCGTCTAACGTAGCAGCACTGAATGGCTGAACACACATTGTCCACACAAGCCATGATGTTAGTGTCTACCAGTACTGAGTGGACGAAGTACACTGTCCACACAAGCCATGATGTTAGTGTCTACCAGTACTGAATGGCTGAACACACCCTGTCCACACAAGCCATGATGTTAGAGTCTACCAGTACTGAGTGGCCGAAGAACACACTCCGCACAGGCCATGATGTTAGTGTCTACCAGTACTGAGTGGCTGAAGAACACTGTCCACACAAACCATGATGTTAGTGTCGACCAGTACTGCGTGGGTGAACAAACATTGTCCACACATGCCATGATGTTAGTGTCTACCAGTACTGTGTGACCGAAGTACACTGTCCACACAAACCATGATGTTAGTGTCTACCAGTACTGAATGGTCGAAGAACACTGTCCACACAAGCCATGATGTTAGTGTCGACCAGTACTGAGTGGCCGTAGTACACTGTCCACACAAACCATGATGTCAGTGTCGACCAGTACTGAATGGTCGAAGAACACTGTCCACACAAGCCATGATGTTAGTGTCGACCAGTACTGAGTGGTCAAAGAACACAGTCCACACAAAGCCATGATGTTAGTGTCGACCAGTATTGAGTGGACGAAGTACACTGTCCACACAAGCCATGATGTTAGAGTCTACCAGTACTGAGTGGCCGAAGAACACACTCCGCACAAGCCATGATGTTAGTGTCTACCAGTACTGAATGGTCGAAGAACACTGTCCACACAAGCCATGATGTTAGTGTCGACCAGTACTGAGTGGTCAAAGAACACAGTCCACACAAAGCCATGATGTTAGTGTCTACCAGTACTGAGTGGACGTTGTACACTGTCCACAGAAACCATGATGTTAGTGTCGACCAGTACTGAGTGGTCAAAGAACACAGTCCACACAAAGCCATGACGTTAGTGTCTACCAGTACTGAGTGGACGAAGTACACTGTCCACACAAGCCATGATGTTAGAGTCTACCAGTACTGAGTGGCCGAAGAACACACTCCGCACAAGCCATGATGTTAGTGTCTACCAGTACTGAATGGTCGAAGAACACTGTCCACACAAGCCATGATGTTAGTGTCGACCAGTACTGAGTGGTCAAAGAACACAGTCCACACAAAGCCATGATGTTAGTGTCTACCAGTACTGAGTGGACGTTGTACACTGTCCACAGAAACCATGATGTTAGTGTCGACCAGTACTGAGTGGTCAAAGAACACAGTCCACACAAAGCCATGACGTTAGTGTCGACCAGTACTGAGTGGACGAAGTACACTGTCCACACAAGCCATGATGTTAGAGTCTACCAGTACTGAGTGGCCGAAGAACACACTCCGCACAAGCCATGATGTTAGTGTCTACCAGTACTGAATGGTCGAAGAACACTGTCCACACAAGCCATGATGTTAGTGTCGACCAGTACTGAGTGGTCAAAGAACACAGTCCACACAAAGCCATGATGTTAGTGTCTACCAGTACTGAGTGGACGAAGTACACTGTCCACACAAGCCATGATGTTAGTGTCTACGAGTACTGAATGGCTGAACACACCCTGTCCACACAAGCCATGATGTTAGAGTCTACCAGTACTGAGTGGCCGAAGAACACACTCCGCACAGGCCATGATGTTAGTGTCTACCAGTACTGAGTGGCTGAAGAACACTGTCCACACAAACCATGATGTTAGTGTCGACCAGTACTGCGTGGGTGAACAAACATTGTCCACACATGCCATGATGTTAGTGTCTACCAGTACTGTGTGACCGAAGTACACTGTCCACACAAACCATGATGTTAGTGTCTACCAGTACTGAATGGTCGAAGAACACTGTCCACACAAGCCATGATGTTAGTATCGACCAGTACTGAGTGGCCGAAGAACACTGTCCACACAAGCCATGATGTTAGTGTCTACCAGTACTGAATGGTCGAAGAACACTGTCCACACAAGCCATGATGTTAGTGTCGACCAGTACTGAGTGGCCGTAGTACACTGTCCACAGAAACCATGATGTCAGTGTCGACCAGTACTGAATGGTCGAAGAACACTGTCCACACAAGCCATGATGTTAGTGTCGACCAGTACTGAGTGGTCAAAGAACACAGTCCACACAAAGCCATGATGTTAGTGTCGACCAGTATTGAGTGGACGAAGTACACTGTCCACACAAGCCATGATGTTAGAGTCTACCAGTACTGAGTGGCCGAAGAACACACTCCGCACAAGCCATGATGTTAGTGTCTACCAGTACTGAATGGTCGAAGAACACTGTCCACACAAGCCATGATGTTAGTGTCGACCAGTACTGAGTGGTCAAAGAACACAGTCCACACAAAGCCATGATGTTAGTGTCTACCAGTACTGAGTGGACGTTGTACACTGTCCACAGAAACCATGATGTTAGTGTCGACCAGTACTGAGTGGTCAAAGAACACAGTCCACACAAAGCCATGACGTTAGTGTCTGCCAGTACTGAGTGGACGAAGTACACTGTCCACACAAGCCATGATGTTAGAGTCTACCAGTACTGAGTGGCCGAAGAACACACTCCGCACAAGCCATGATGTTAGTGTCTACCAGTACTGAATGGTCGAAGAACACTGTCCACACAAGCCATGATGTTAGTGTCGACCAGTACTGAGTGGTCAAAGAACACAGTCCACACAAAGCCATGATGTTAGTGTCTACCAGTACTGAGTGGACGTTGTACACTGTCCACAGAAACCATGATGTTAGTGTCGACCAGTACTGAGTGGTCAAAGAACACAGTCCACACAAAGCCATGACGTTAGTGTCGACCAGTACTGAGTGGACGAAGTACACTGTCCACACAAGCCATGATGTTAGAGTCTACCAGTACTGAGTGGCCGAAGAACACACTCCGCACAAGCCATGATGTTAGTGTCTACCAGTACTGAATGGTCGAAGAACACTGTCCACACAAGCCATGATGTTAGTGTCGACCAGTACTGAGTGGTCAAAGAACACAGTCCACACAAAGCCATGATGTTAGTGTCTACCAGTACTGAGTGGACGAAGTACACTGTCCACACAAGCCATGATGTTAGTGTCTACGAGTACTGAATGGCTGAACACACCCTGTCCACACAAGCCATGATGTTAGAGTCTACCAGTACTGAGTGGCCGAAGAACACACTCCGCACAAGCCATGATGTTAGTGTCTACCAGTACTGAGTGGCTGAAGAACACTGTCCACACAAACCATGATGTTAGTGTCGACCAGTACTGCGTGGGTGAACAAACACTGTCCACACAAGCCATGATGTTAGTGTCTACGAGTACTGAGTGGCCGAAGAACACTGTCCACACAAAGCCAAGATGATAGTGTCTACCAGTACTGAGTGGCCGAAGAACAATGTCCACACAAGCCATGATGTTAGTGTCGACCAGTACTGAGTGGCCGAAGAACACTGTCCACACAAGCCATGATGTTAGTGTCTACCAGTACTGAGTGGCCGAACACATCCTGTCCACACAAGCCATGATGTTAGTGTCGACCAGTACTGAGTGGCCGAAGAACACTGTCCACACAAGCCATGATGTTAGTGTCTACCAGTACTGAGTGGCCGAACACATCCTGTCCACACAAGCCATGATGTTAGTGTCGACCAGTACTGAGTGGCTGAACAAAGCTTGTCTACAAAAGCCAAGTTAATAGTGTGCATCCTTAGGGTACTGAACGCCTGAATAGACCTTGTCTACAAAAGCCAAGATAATAGTGTGCACCCTTATGGCACTGAGTGCCTGAACAGACCTTGTCTACAAAAGCCCAGATAATAGTGTCTACCCTTATGGTACTGAGTGCCTGAATAGACCTTGTCTACAAAAGCCAAGATAACAGTGTGTACCCTTACGGCACTGAGTGCCTGAACAGACCTTGTCTACAAAAGCCAAGATAATAGTGTCTACCCTTACGGCACTGCGTGCCTGAACAGACCTTGTCTACAAAAGCCCAGATAATAGTGTCTACCCTTACGGTACTGAGTGCCTGAACAAACCTTTTCCACAAAGTATACAGTCAGATACAGTAATGGAGTATAGTTATTATGTTAGTTTAGCTTAAAGTCACCATGACGTAATTCAGCGTAATGGAGTATAGCCAAGATGTAATTTTGACTAAAAGTCTGTATACTATAATGACATATTATCAAGACGTTAATCTGCCTGATTACAATGTTGTAATGAGATATAATCAAGACGTTATTTTGTTTAAAAGTCAGAATGCAATAATGGAATGTAACGATGATAATTTGGTTGCAATGATTTACATTCACGAAGTTTTTGTGGTAAATGGTCATCTTCGAAATATCCAAATGTACCTTGAGACATTGAAACATTATCACTTCATACATTCTCTTGTATGAACTAGTTTGGTGGAGTAGATAATTGGCTTATTCGATGACTCGATGACTAGGTTCGACTCAGCATTGTTAAGTAAATTACGTAAAGCCAATGTCTCGGTGTCGTACTGTACCAGAAGCATCGCTAAAGGCTCTCTTGTATGAACTCTGTTGGTAATGGCAGCATAATGCCCAGTACCTCCAAATTATGACTAGAAACGACATAAATGAGGATGCCATAATATTGCTGATTGCGACGAAATCCAATATTGACTTCTTGGAAATGAAGGTCGTTTCTTGGCTTAACATGTTTTGGTGATCAGAGTTACAATATGTGGCGTCTATAACCCTCTATATAGCTACTAGGTACATCCAGTACAGTACAGCTGGTATTGACAAGGCGCCTTCACGAAAGGACAATTACATTCGGACACCCGGTGTCTTGGGGTCATGAACATCATCATTATTTCGAAATTTACTGTACTAAGAAGTTACAGGTTGAAGTAATTACCCAAACTATGTCTCAAGCAACATCATCTGTTACTATCCTAATTCGTTCTTCGAGCCAGAAATCTTCTGAGTTTATGCCAGTGAAATGATGAATGCTCCCAATGTGTAATCATTACTGAAGCTACAGGCCACGTGGCAAAACCAAATCACAGCACTCATGTAACGCACAGTCGCCAATGCACTCTACAATAACGTCTCAAGAGATGTAGCTGTCAGCACTGATGTAAATATGTTTATTAAATTTTATCTGTATATACAGAAGCGGGAAAAGTAAGAACAGACCAATTCTTCATGCGTTCTTCAAATGTAATCTACGTCTTCAGCCTTTGCTGGGCACAGTTTCACCATGAATTAGTTCTTAGTTTGTATTGAGGAATAACGTCAAACGCCGTCCTAAGGGAGCCCCTGTGGGCATAAAATGTCTGATTCCACAGATATACGTTGGATCCTACGAAGGCTAGAAAACGCTGAAGAACATTGATCCAAAAAAGATTTTTTGGGTCGTGGCAGGTCCGATATTGGTCGCCAACACGCTGTTAACTGTGGAAAACAGCATCACACGACAAAGGTTAAGTTGTGGGTCTTGAGACGTGCTCGACGGGCCACAAAACGAGGAAGGTCGATAACGCAATTTTGTTGATAGGCCCCTGTCTGGGATCCGGTACAGTGACAGGACCAGAAAACTGACATAAACATGTGTATTTACTGCAAGCCAAAAGTCAACCGTTGAATGATACCAAGTCAATACGTATGACTTTCCCTTGTGTTTACCTTCGTTGTTTATACGTTTTCTTTTGTCATGAGACGAACGTATGAGATCTGTATCAAGTGATTACCTGTCTGAAGATGTGGGCGTGTTCAACGGTAATTTACACCTGTAGCGTTAAGCCTAGAATGATTGATTACGGGATGAGGGCTTTCTTTAAATTTATCTCCTTGCGATGCTAATCTTCCGAAATTGCAGACCTGCTGGAAAGAGATCTAAGAGCATGATGATTAAGCTTTGCATTCATCCAGTCGGAGAGTATTTCTGGATGATCATTACTGGGTAGTGGCACGATTGGCATTGCTATTGAGGATATTCAACCGGTGGTGAATCGGTGCAGTTTTATGAAGTCGGTGTTCATACCACTGTCTCCAAGAACAGTGGTGCGTCATCATTAAACTAAAGCCGTCCACCACTCTTTCGTCTCTTGGGTCACCATATTGTCCAAGAGCATACCTGACCACGGACGAAAGAGATGTTCAATGGTAACTGGACTCTGTAGTTCTTTTTTGCTGATGGCAAAATATTGACCCATGCTTAGAGATAGCCAAAAGGCATTTAAAAGTGTTCTTGGCAACTTGGAAACCCTGGGCAAATCTGAAAACGGACCAAAGAAATGTTCAGAAATAGCCTCTGGCCTTGGTACTTCTTTATCCATGGGGAAGAATATTGACCCGTGTCCAGAACTGGCCAACAGGCAATTAAAAGTGTTCTTGGCAATTTGGAATACTTGATGTACGACTGGAGACACGAATGTATAAGTTTGGCCATTGATCAATATAGAGCAGCGAACTAGAGTTGATTGACAACCCCACCAGCCACCGCTCCCTCTCAGCTACCAGCAACGTTGTAGACGATCTGTGGAGACCGACATAAGCGTTTATACCTAGTTAGCAACGTTTATACGACGCTGTCGGTGGGGATAATGAAGTTATTGGAGCTCAAGATGTGCTGTAAACGTTATTTTACGTTACAATTCTGTGAGGAGATCAATACTATTTTCACGTAATGGAGTTTGCTTTAGTGGAATTGGAAATATATCTGCCCTTTGGTGGGGTTGGGAAGACGGATTGATGCGTCGCAGCGATTCGTAACACCAAGATCTGTACACCTATACAAGGATAAGTAATTGAAATGTAGCTGTTATGAGATAATACGCTGAAAGTAAAACTTTCTCCTTAGATACGCACAAGTTTATGACACTTTCATGCTGGGACTATCCAGGTTAAAGATTCATATAACTTATTATATGCATTAGACTTTGAATAAATGAATGCACAAAAAGGTCACTTACCATGTTGACTTCGGAAATGCTGTCAAAACTCGCTATAATTACTGCTATTCCTATGATAAGAGGTGATTCTGAAAGAAAATAGACAAATAAAATATTTAACATCCTTTATGTAAAGATTCACATTATCACGCAAGTCTTTGGGAACTGACCATCAAATTCCCTGGGACAGGATTAGGAGTTTGGAATGCGGTCACATAAAATAATAATAAATGCTCCAAAATAAAAATACGCCTCAGATTATTAATAAGGAAATTATCTGCTAGCATATATACATTATCGAAAAGTTGTTATAAAATATTTTGGCTTGAAACGTTTAATAATAGTAAGATATCTGGTTATTCAGCTACGGTCACTTAGTAAAGGCTGAGGTTAGGATTATACAGGTGATGGGAACACGTCATCTAGTCCAAATGCAAACTACCCCCTCCTATCTCATCCTACCCCTCCATTACAAGGGTATGAAATGGACGCTTTATGATAATGTAGTAATAATAACTCGGCCATCCCACACAAGCAAGCAATGGTCTATGAAAGGGATACCCTAAAGAACATTTGGGTGTCAGAACACAGTTCCAAAAGGACAGACAGTTTGAAGAAATACCCCTGAAAATACAGTTCCTGTACTCTTTAGCCAAAACTGTTGAAATCGCTATAGGGGCAGGAGAAGAATATGGTTCTTTTTGTGAAATTCATCACTGATGTTACATGTTAGCTAAGCATGTTTTTCGCACAAAAACTATTTCCCTTAATGTCATGTGTTTTTAGATCTTTGAACGTCACACACTAGTCGTTACGCTTTTTTTACGCTGGCTGTCTGAGCCAATAATCTAGCTGTACGGCGGCCTGGGACACTAAAAATGAGGCTTATAGATTCCATTCAGGTAACCGAAAGCCGTTTAGATTGACCATTAAACATAGTTTTAAACATGTTTTATTCACAGTCAAAGGGATTGGGAACAGTTCTCCAACTTTGAATATCCTCTCCTTAGTGTGTACATATGTAACTTAGATTCCTACGACTAAAGATGACAGATAGGGGACAAGAAAGTAGTATAAGTTAAAAAGAGGGAGAGCTCATACAGAACAATATAAATATGCTATGCAAATCACTAACGAACGATTGGAAACATGGAAATAGTTCAACCACAAGGCTACTGCAAGCCTGAAAGATGAACTAGAAGAAACCTTATAAACCTTTGAAGGCGGACATATTCCTTATATTAAATATCACATCGATCCCTATCTATTCTGACATAGAAATCTTTCATCGGATTATCCCGCTACTGATGTATCGATTACATTGATGACTTCCGTGAGAAACAAACGATACAGTGCAGAAGCCTTCCAAGGATATATGCACAATGGCTCTAACTTTGATGGTCTATTGTTCAGGCGTCCCCAAGGACACATAAACTTGTCATGTCCGTTTACTGGTGCAAATAGTAATATTTCACGGAAAAGAAACTTGATACATTTCCCAGAAGAAGAAGATGACCCTGATTGATAGTGAAATGTACAACATGGCCAAGAAATGTGAGTGAATGTGAGTGATGTCAACAGAATTCCACTTATATCACGGCGTTTATTATTCGTTGCAATTAGCTGTTATGGTTCTGACAAACCCAGGAACAAAAATCTTGGCAAACGGGATTCGAACCAGCAAACATATCTTCCCAAGGGACGCAATTCAGGACAGCAAAACACCTTAGACAACTAGGCCATCGTATCTCTTAGTTACAATTGCCAACAATGGCATGGATATATATTCAAACATGCACTAATGCATTCGAAGCTTCTTTAAGTGCATTAATCGACACAACATTTTCCGTGACAGCCCGAGTTGGAACTGGACTTTAGCAATCCATGCTTGTCGTAAGAGGCGACTAACGTGATCGAATGGTCGGGCTCGCTGACTTGGTTGACACATGTCATCGTATGCCATTTGCGTAGATTGATGCTCATGTTGTTGATCAATGGATTGTTTGATTTAACTCGGTTATTTACAGATTGTCGCCTTATATCTGGAATATTGCTGGGTGCGACGTTAAACAGCAAAGACATCCAGAAAACAAATCACAACCAGCGTAGAATCAGTTTCGATTGAAGGTCTCCTATAGGCATCAACGCCAATATATTTCCTTTCAAACCATCATTAAGCATATTCACATTCAAGAAATATAATGAAAATGTTTGTACGCTTCTGACAAAATTCAGATTTCTGAAGAAGACTGAAGTTGTTCGGGTTTCCAAGACCATCTTATAATGTCTGTCAGTTAGAATGTGTAAAACGGCGGTTCTATTGAAACTAATTGGTGAAATGTTAGAGAGAGTGATATATCCCTGCGCGAAAATAAATGGTATTCCAGTCAACATGAAACCAGAACCGATTGAAAAGAAAGCATAAAAATATCAGTCATGAAACAGAGAGTAACATCAGTAACATTGTGAAAGACAGATGAGATGTTTATTATTGATACTACTGATGTTTATTATTCATAAAATTCTTTGAACTATCAAACTATAAAAGTCTTTTCATCCATGATTTGTATGTCCTCTTTCAATAATTTGGTTAAAAATTTAAAATTCCGTTACAGGGATTGCCCATGTTGGCGATTAATTTGAACATTAATTGTCTCATTGTAAATAATTTCACACAGCATAGAGGAATCATCAAAGAACAAACAAACAAACAAACAAACAAACAAACCGTTTATGGAATAAATATAGATGAATGTATATTGCTTTTCTTGTGAATAATCAAAGAAATAATGGACTGTGAAAACAAAATCTAAATCGACATGATTTGCACTTAAATTGTATAAGCCGTTTATATTCCAAATCGGGTTTTTGTGAAATGGAGTTGAATTTCGCGAGTTGCGCCCACCAAGAGCAGATGGAGTGAGACAAGGAGTCGCTTTTGTTCCGCGACTTTAACACTAAAACAATGTTCACAACACGCAATCTAGCGATCGGTCCAATCTATCTCGACAGATCGGCCATCGGTACAAATATATCAACGTTTCCTCGCATTTTAATGCTCTGTACAACCTTTTACACTCTTTCATCTGTGAAACTCAACATTTACAATCTAAACTCTAACGATGTTCAGTAACCGTAGACGAACAGAATTGCCTTGCAAATAGAAATAAATCTCCTCGATATAACCAAACTGTGTTCTGCCTGTTAGTGACGAATACGAGTTTCATAGCAGCGGGCTAATTTTATGAGAGAGTCCATAGTTCATGTGTCTGGATCTTGGAACATTTACTGTGCAACCCCTAAGCCGACTGTCAGTCCACGCCAACGGGCGATGCCTGATACTGGCAACCTGCTAGAAAGGATTAACGTTTGTTTCACCGAATTGCCAGCGGTAGCCATGTTACATCTTGATGGAAAAGACATCACTGAATTTTCGTCTAGACATATAGGTACATTTACGGTCAGTTTCAGACGGCTGTGACAGAGAGACATTTGAAGGCAAATGAATCTGTTTCTAGCAGTATGATAGACCGCAGTTTTAGTTCAGGCTCTGTCAACGAGTCCTCTTGGGGGCAGAACCGTGCCAGACCGACGACTAACTCCGCTCACAGCGTCGGTTAACGACAGTGTTGCAGATGTAGGTGTCGAATGGACTTTACGTCTGAACTCTTAGCATTTGGGCGTCAGTCTAGGGACTTTGTGTTGTATTTTCATCCTTATGTCTGGGGATCGGGAGGGTGGGAGACTGAAAATGATTATGGCCATTTAGGTCTTGAGCAAATGAAAATATATTTCTGCACACTTAAGGTTTATAAGCGACAAATACAAATGCAATTTCTATTTCGAACAGGTTAAATGCTACAATATTTTGCATAATATAACACATTGTGGGCAATGATTGACGCATTACAGGTACATTTTTAGTGTCTTGTACATTTACATTACAGTGTATGCGAGTTATATAGCGGACAGGACGGGAATATGGACTACAGACATAGATACAGTGAGCAGAGACTCACACACCCATCTTAGAGTATACGCATCGTGTCTGCTATCACTTTACAACTGTCCACGAGAAATAAACAAGAATGATGACCTTAGGTGACCTCTTGCAATAGGTTGCCAACTGTGGGGCAGGAGATGGTTAAATATCTTTCCCTAACTTTCCCTGGTGATCCATTCGTATCAAAGTCCAAACCTGATCTTTAGTTCGTGACGTCAACATGAACACAGAGCACTGAATCTAAAAAGACAAACTGCTTTTAGTTGTATTGTATGAAATGGCCACGTGAGAGTGAATGAGTGAGTGACCGATTAAACGCCAACTGTCCCCGAATGGTCTTTTACACACATGCAGCTAATACCAAGCAAACCATTGCCTTTCCTTCTATATTTAATATAACATATAGAATATACACAGACTATTTATGTAAACGTTGTACAAATGAAAAAGAGTGGTAGTTCGTAACATGTCCCGTTCTCTGTAACCTATTTACAAGCAGTGAAAGTACAGGACAGTGTACAAAAGGCACGGTACATCACGTCGATCAAAAACGTATTAACTGAAGAGTTTTGAAAACTTAAATATCAGTACATTGTACGTAATCAGATACCGAACTCTTATTGGACAGTAGCTTCCAGCCGTGCTTCAGGTGGCTGGCAATGGCACTGCAACGGACGATGAAGATTTAGTTTGCAATTAACCTTGTATATAGCTCATAGGTGTGTATTTACTGACCAGCCAATGGTCATTACATGAAAGCGACAATGAAAACTACCATTCATGCGGATATTTATTACAAAATATTAATAAGGCTTGGTTTTATTATTGTGATAAATCTGTACTAGTCCTTTGATAATAATACGGAAAGGCGCTTTGTATTACAGGAACTGCAGTCGTGTTCTGTTATTTTCTGATATACACAAGTAACGAGGGTGTTTGTTATGCAAGATTAATGCTCTCAAAGTACATAAATATAACACTTAAAACCGTATAGTTGTCTGGAAATGTCACACATAAAATCTTGTGGTTCATATCACGTTTTGTTTTAATTCTGCAGCGACTAGATCAAAGGAAAACGCAGTTTTGTTTCTACCTTCCCTTGAGAACGGAGTCATTTTTTCCCCCAGAAGACTGTTCATATCCGCTAAGGTTAAAACCAGACTCCCAGTTGTATATGTATGTTTACTTTTCAAAGTCTCAGCTGAGTGTATTTACTCAATCATCGGTGGTAGACAGTTCAGACATTTAATCAAATAAAGAGATTCTTTGCTTGTCTGTCATTAACATTGGGGTGGAAAAAGTTCATTCCAACGGTCAATTGTAAAATGAGAACAAAACCTTTCCCTTGCTATGGCGGCATTCAGTTTTATTTGTCCTGTCCGCAAGTTCCTTTCACCGGTGGGAAAGTTTAGCAGCTGAATGAGCTTGAAACCCTTACATTGTATCGTTAATTTAGCAGGGTTTGTTTGCCTTGTAATTTAAAATATCACCCTCCCAAGATCAATACAGAGGCGCCTTATCGCCTGTAGATAATGTTGCCAAACAGGTCCTGGAAACCGGGGTATTCCATTTTACTGGCAAGAGGATTTGGATGCACTAATGCGAGCCTATTGCTTCTGTTTTCAATCACAACATATCTCTTAAAAGTGTCCTTTTGCCGTGATTGCTTGAAAATGGGGTTCCATAAAAAGACTTTATAGTGTTTTTACGGAAAACGCCTGCGTTGAAAGGCCTTGTGTTTTCAGCGCTGCCACATAAAGGGAGGTGCGAGATGCACTATTATTTCACCTTGGAAGGGCATCCATCTTCTGTAGAAGCTGCTGGTTGAACAGCTATGCCCCTGATGAAAATGGAGCGATTCCACCAAGGTGGGAAAGCCAGGGAAGCAATCCCCTTATTGGGCTTTTATTAAGTCTATTCTGGCTTGAATACTTTCTCCTTATCAGTGTATGCACCAATTTAACGAACCGACTTTAAGAGGTATTGTCATGGGGACGCAGTCTACGGACAAAACCAATTCAAAACAAAATTTTGTGCTTATTGAATTACAACTTTGAAGCAATATATTCTGATTGTAAGTGAGCTCACATTTCTAGATATTAATAAAAAAATTATGTATGAGTCATTAATATTTTGCTTCAGACTAACAGCATGAATAAAGAGAAAAAATAAAATCTAGTTTAAAGAAAAAACACTCATGTCAATGAGAAATAATCATGAGTTACAAAAATTGATTCTCGTTATATTGAAATGGTTTCTGTCTCTTATGTAATCGTGGTGCTCTCTCAGAAAGAGGGCAAAGCACATCTCCGAGTTTTCCATTACCCATTAGACAGGATAGTTGCATCGTTGACTGATGAATATTAATGATATTATTAATGCATTGCGATGCATCTAAACTTTCCGTTAGTATGATAACAATATTGATATTGAAATTGAATTGAAAGCTGAACCCAAATATCCGCATTGAAAGTGGAAACCAGGGGATAACTATATTAAGTAATGGTTATTACTTACTAGTGTTTCCTGAAATAAATGTGAAAACATCAGATGTAACAATCATATGCTTTCTCAAATGTTGTAGGTGCTAAATACATGAAACAATTATGAAACGCCGGTGCCAGAACATAAGCAGTATCGATTATCTGATGGAACAATAGATACAATTGGGCGTAAATGGCACTACATTTGAAGCAATAATATGCGTGGATGTCTGCAAGACATTTTGTGATACAGGTGTTTTCGAAGGGGTGAGCATATGTTTGAAAAAAATAATTGATAGAGATTGTGTTTAAAACACAGACATGTCATCATGATCTAAAGACGCAAAAACCTGATTAGAACCCGATGAAACAGGACAAGACACAACAAGGTGAATGGTATAGAGAACGTTCCAATCTGTACATACTTGTGATGCATAAGGTGCGATTTCATCTGCTATCAATTCTTGTCCACTGATCGTAATCAAAACATACAGTTCTTAGTTTGATAAATGAATCAGTTGTTTAATCATTCATGTTCAAGTCAAACACACCTTGAGAAAAATTGTGCAAACTATTTCTTCACTTTTAATTGGCCTGGTGGTTAAAGCATTCGCTCATCACGTCAAAGATCTGGGTTCGATTCCCTGCTTGTGAGAAGTTCATTTCTGGGGGTCCTCAACGCGATGTTGCTGGCATGTGGTTAGCATCCTTCCTCACTCCAGTTCTTCAAAGTTGTAGAAAGTGTCATATTAACATCACTGTGGGATTATGTCATATCGTCTTGTTGCAATTATGCGGTGATTAGTGGGAGATTACGCCTATACTCGATCAACTAGAAGAGGCATTCTCGATCCCATGTCTGGTGTAACAGGCAGACTGTCGTCTGATTCGTCCATACAATGTAATTATGGAAGTAAACAACTGACCGCTCTAGATCAATGACCACTAAACCAAGTACTCCCATTTCTGATCCAGATGACTTAATAGGATTTTTCCCAATCCCAAGCGTGAAGAAACCATACTTTCTGAAAGATGAGAATAAATTCTATAACGAGTTTCTTGATAACAAATGAGTCAGGGTTGGTCTTGGAATCACAGCTTAGTTCCTGATGTCTGTTCTTGAAACCGTTCTATCTGGCAGATCCTGTTGGTGCCCCTGATTAACCATCAAGGGATCAGACCTTTCTTACGATTGAGTAATCGGGCTTCTCAGTTACGAAGAGCAACAAAACTGATAATTTTGTTCCGCAAATACGGAGACAGTGCTTAAATAGATATGAGTAAAAGCCGATTAAAATATAATAAAACCATGCAAGACAACACTTATTCCTCATGGAATTTTTTTCTGAAAATATACGTCTTCTGACATACACTTCGGAAAAACAAAATGCTTTAGCAGTAGTTTTCATACTATAGAATGTCTGTACGAAATCCTGTAATGCTCTCAGTGTCTTGAACTAAAATGTTAAACATCGCACTGACAAACATATACAAATAGTGACCCGTTTTTAATGGCATTACTTTCCGCGAACTGATACTGATGTTAATGAGCCATAACCATTCACCCACTTAACGCTAAGATATTCTGCTCAGTTATGAACCAAAATCACTTAACACTTTTTGATGTGCTTGAACAAGACAAGGAACTCAAAACCAAAACTGTTCATCATGTGTCTTTTGTTTGCACTAAAATAGGCATTCTTGGCACGTTATGGCACTTATCGTGGTGTCTCTGCAAAACACGACAATGGTTCTTAGTTACCAAAATCTTCAGATTGAATTAGGGAAGCCTCTTCTCAAGTGTCTCAGTAGTTCCAGAAGATTGCCAGTCAGTTCAAATACTATTTACATATGCCAATACCACTCGGAAAGTCTATTCATTTGTAAATCAGCGTGTTGTAACGGAACAAAGAAAGCCATTAACAGCACCGAAGAAAATCTGCGTCCAATAAAACTGTATAATGTTCCTTGTAAATGGAATGAATTTAGATAACACGCATAATACCGACATTAAGATTGACTAATCGTGACCAAGAGGCCTCATCAATTAAGGACAATAACATTAACATGCATATGTGTGTGTTCTGTGACGACACAAGGGGTATGTTGAGTAAATGAAACTGTTACATGTATCGAGAAATGTAGTATTGTTGGCAAGTGCACTACACATACCAGGTTCAAGCAAGTTCATGGCTTCAAAGAACAAATTACAAGGGTCACATGTGGAATCAGACGCTTACAAAGTCCTAGACTCGAGAGCACGTTATACCAGTGCGTACCAAGACCTCGGTACAAAATCAATTATTGTCAAACCAATAGTGACATCGTGTGAATAGGACCGTTTTCACAAAGTCACTGGTACGGGTAACAGATTAGGATCTTGTATTGATTGTTTGACCACAGAAGGCCAGAGCTGCAATCATCCTTTCAAGTCGGGGTGTATAATTTAAAGCGCTCAGTGTTCCCGCTAGCAGAATTGGACCTCTTACAAGCACAGTATTATTGCATTCCTGACCCTAACAAATTCTTCATGATATTAAATTTGGGAGCTTTAGTGACAAAGTAATGCCCTTTGAATGTTGGGGTTGTAATGACCACGGTTTAACGCAGGATCAATGGGTATATGTATTTAGCGACGAAGGGGATATCTTAGTTAAACATCAGGCACCATCTGCATCAGTATTCAAACACAAATGCAACATTGTTCAGAAATGAGCGGGGCGTGAGTCCGTTTTACGCCTACCAGTAGAGTTAATTATGGCACATTTGTACAGATGTTGCATGTCCTTGACGAGTGCAGATGAATACCCGTGCCATTTAACAAATAGTTACAAACTATATAGAACGTGAGACATTTCTTTGAGCCTCATTGTTTCAAAATGTAACAAGAATAAATCGCATCCTTTACTTTCTATACACACATGTTCGTATTTGTTCACAGAGTGGCATACACTAGTCTTCCTCAATTTTAACAACCAGAATCATTGACGTAAACTAAGTTTAGGTATTTGACAACTTCTTTCTTCAAATGACAGGAAACAACGAGCTCTCGAGAACATCAGATTTAGGGTTCATACTCAAACCTTTCCCTGATATCTTGGATATAAAATGAGTATATTGCCTATAATGATCTCATGGGTACATAGAATCGCAGAATGTGTGACCAAAGAATGATGGCTAACGTTTCCAGAAATTAATAACTGGCATGCCTTGAAACTGCAGACCTTTTAGCTTGAAATCCTTATCAGTTAGAACAGTCGACTCCTTGTACGATGGAAGATACAGAGAACTTTTATTATCTATTATTACATCAAATATCACACAAGTACGATCATAATTAACCGGCAAGTAGGTATGATTATGATACTTTATCCAACTGAATCTTGCCACCCGTTCCATGAACTGGTCATATTGCGTGCAAGGCTGAATATGGGAACTTACATCACGGATAGCTGACGATAAGATGCAGTAATCATTTCTTGCTTTCATCATTCTTAATGGCTTCTGATGTAATGACCAGTAACTAATGGAATCGGTTCCATTGGGATGTCTACAGACGTTTGTCTTATGGTCTTATTAACAGAATGTTATCATCATTTATACTCAGGTTGCAGAGTACTAGTTTCCTTTCTGTAAATACACTGGAACCTAAATTGAAGGTATCCCGTCCAGTGCCGTGATGGGCAGATGAAAGTCTGTTGCAATAGTCTATCAATCAGGTATACATTCTCAGTCAGATGGAAGCGTTTTACACATGAAAATGGCCAGTGCACCAAAGGTTGCTCTGCTACGTTGCTGGCCTTGTTTGCACCAGGATGCGTTGATACGTTTCCTTGGTTATGATATAACTGTGTCCGTGTGCTACACGTTAGTGCACCTTTGTATTTGCTCCAGTTTGCTCTGACATGCCGTGATATATATGATAATTCCAACCAAACATACCTAAAAAACTCATTCACAACTATGCCAGCTCTGACTGTGTTTGTGCAGATGCTCATGTTATTGATCACTGGATTGTCTGGCTCAGGTGGATTCTGATGGAACAGCTCCCCCGGACCACATTGGACAAAGTTATGTTCTATGAAACCCCTCATATCCGGCGTAAGTACGTAATACCCGTTACAAGCATAAAGTTACCTTCCAACGTTACGTTTACCTTAGGGTGAAAGTAATGAGGACCACACCGAGCCAAGCGTCCAAGAGGGATAGGTTTAGTCAGTGGTATTTACAAGGCTTAAAGATGCAGGCTCACAGAGTGATAGGTTGTTGCCAGAAATAGAATGCAGATTTGCATTTGGGAATGACAGTGAATGCTGTAGCGTGTCTATGACGAAGGCAGATATATCCGTCTGAGCTGTTGATGGCAAAGCGTCCTGCTGCTGTACATGCAATGAGCAGAATGCGTATTCGACCTTAGCTGTGACGTAGGACGACTATCCCTGACGAGGGGCAGTTATCTGTGTCTCCTTGTTGCGATGCCGTAAGCGCTACTGTTTGAATAAAAGCGAAATCGACGTGTTCATACGTATAAGTAATACCACCAAGAGCTGAGCACAATTTCGAACACCAGAGTTTATGCATCACTATTAAATATTGATGACACCCGGTATTGGGTGAAAATGTGTATTGCTAAACCCGTGAGGTCGTAAACACACACCAAGGCAAGTTAATTATTTACCTTATAAAAGCAATAAACACTGGAACATATAGTCCCAGTAAGCATAATGACACTACGTTCATTGACTTCATTCAGGTCAGTGAGGCGTTATTGTAGAGAGGATAATTAGATTTGTACCTTCGGATATTTTTAAGCATTACTGAAACCAGAAATGAACAAATCAATCCCAATGCTAAACGACAATCCGCCCGCCCATAGTTCTGTTGTGAATGGAAAACTATATGTTGCAAAACATGTTTGTTTATCGCTAAGATACAATATATTCGATCTTGAAAATAAGGTTAAAACAACCGTAAATTTAACATATGTCATATTTGGGATTCCACTTTCTTAGTAAATCGTGTAATCATAACCTTAAATTTCTTATGAATACATGCGATATGTATACATAAACCATGGTGTTAAAAGTAAGAAAACTGATTTATGGTTGAAAGAAAAGCCACCAATAAATCTTATGGTAATGTCGATTATTATCAATTGTATAATGTGACACACACAGGCAGAGTTACTTAGATATTCAAAACACTCCTAATGAAACTGTTATACTCTTTTGACTGTTGACATCATTGCTATGTTTAATATATCAATAAATGAATAAGACCATAAAAGTTAGAAACAGACCATAGCATCATGGGGAAGAGAAGCAGACAAGATGTAGTTAATAATTAAAGCCCTATCTGTCGATACCTTCATTGACACGCAGGCACTTTGCCACGACAGATCATGAAGCCCCTGCTCTGCATATATTTCCATTTTGCAATAATTGCTTAGCCTGTATCGTCTAAAATAACGTGTTCCTCAATCTGGGGCCTAGATAAGTTTAATCATCATTGCATACCCAACTGTCACTCATGTGCTTGCATACCAAACAGTCGTATGACAAACTATGCTTTATTGCAGTAATATTGCTGATGCTTGCATAAATGCCACTGATAGCATGCATGTTAAACAATGCGCTGGTTGGCTTGCCATTTCGAAATGTACCATGCACTTAAACAAGTCGTATATTGAACAGTTAAGCATCCCTTACGTTAACAGTGTATACTACCACTTTTATGATATCGTTCACAAAGCGAGTGAAATGGGAAACCTTGGAGTGGTCAGCGAATCAATGGTGGGCTTGATCAAGCTGAAACCGAGCGGGGA
The DNA here is from genome assembly GCF_037392515.1 of Haliotis asinina. Taxonomy (NCBI): domain Eukaryota; kingdom Metazoa; phylum Mollusca; class Gastropoda; order Lepetellida; family Haliotidae; genus Haliotis; species Haliotis asinina. Next base: position 50,279,641 of record NC_090281.1, read on the forward strand.
CCAACATCCCCGGCTACCATCTCACTGTGGGCGTCTGTTGCAGCAACCCTTCTCGTTGTAGTTCTCGCTTGGGGTCTTGTTGAATGCGCTCGCGGTGAGAGTTCTACCTATGACCTTCACTGCCAGACATACACAGGCAAACAAATTATGTCTGTACCACTGCACTGTCTTTTCAAAATACGACAGTGAAGCTGAGGGCGATTTCTTCAAAGTTAAATCCGTTCGATAAGAGCTGATTTAATTAATTTTTTTCTCATTTCTACAGATGCGTGTGCTACATGTATGTCAAGCATGGGAAACCTTTACACGATGAAAAAAACACCCCTCTAATCAAATTATAGTGATCTTGGTCTGTGTGTTTGTAATAGTGTTGCGTGATGATCCTACAAATACGTTTTTGATATTTGCAAACTGCGGCCTCTACACAATCCAGATATTGTCACGTGGGAACACAGTATCATGGGATTTGCCTAATCACAGTATTGGATTAATTACATATTAATACTTGATACAGTAGACAGATAATGAGCCAAGTACTGAAGCCCGCGGCCGTGGAAGAAGTAATATCAAATAACGACTCTGTCAGATGGTCTCCTTGCGAAGACCCACTACATGCAGTTCCGATAATATCAGCATGCGATATGCATGCTGTGTGCACTGTGGGGATCAGGGGTAATAAATACCTCTAAGAATTCATAAGATAAGTTACCGGCCCATATACCCATGCTTTGAGGGTTTGCAAACACATCAATCAAGAAACAGTGCAAACAAATCAATCAAGAAACAGTTCGCAAAGATGAAGTACTTGTACTTTGTTACGATTTGCAAAGTATTTGTTAAACCACTTTTTAACTTTTGTAGTAGAATAAGAGATCACGTGACATGTCAGAGTATTCTGGACTTGTTCGGAATCAAAGAGGTAAAACCTATGGCTATACGAAAGCAAGAATTAGTTCTCGAATTGGCAATCGGAGCCTTATGAACAAATCCTTAAAATGATCAATTTGCAAAATGTGAGGATTGAAACCATACAGGGGTTTTATGAGACAAACGGATATAGAAACTCTTTGAAATGATCAGTTAGCACGAAACACTTTGCCAGCCTTGAGTGATCGAAGAGTTTGGCCTTTTATTCACAATCATTCATGACTGTAAGTCATTTCGATTTATCCCATTCATTTTGTGAAGCTCATCTCATTCTTATGTGACGGACACACGAATATGAATACCTCTAACAATCGATTTTGTTCTGTCTAAGAGATAAAGATCAAGAGTACTGTCTGAGGGTCTATCTACGTGCTATTCACATTTAACCAAAGTAACAGGGATATAATTGCCAATTCAACCTAAAGACTTGCCACACTACTCAAATATATCGTCCTCAAATAACATTCTTGACGTCGACGGTCGTAGAGGTTTTCTGCACGTCAGCTGTAAACCAACCACACATTCCAAGTATTGTTTGTCATTACGTTTCAATTCCACTTCAGCTTCAGTGGTTGGT